>NW_026290990.1:215000-396344 GCF_023373465.1 Oncorhynchus keta
ATTGATGATGGTTGACCAGGGGCTGATGGGTGATATTATTAATGATGGTTGACCAGGGGCTGATGGGTGATATTATTGATGATGGTTGACCAGGGGCTGATGGGTGATATTATTGATGATGGGTGATATTATTGATGATGGTTGACCAGGGGCTGATGGGTGATATTATTGATGATGGTTGACCAGGGGCTGATGGGTGATATTATTGATGATGGTTGACCAGGGGCTGATGGGTGATATTATTGATGATGGGTGATATTATTGATGATGGTTGACCAGGGGCTGATGGGTGATATTATTGATGATGGTTGACCAGGGGCTGATGGGTGATATTATTGATGGTTGATGGGTGATATTATTGATGATGGTTGACCAGGGGCTGATGGGTGATATTATTGATGATGGTTGACCAGGGGCTGATGGGTGATATTATTGATGATGGGTGATATTATTGATGATGGTTGACCAGGGGCTGATGGGTGATATTATTGATGATGGTTGACCAGGGGCTGATGGGTGATATTATTGATGATGGTTGACCAGGGGCTGATGGGTGATATTATTGATGATGGTTGACCAGGGGCTGATGGGTGATATTATTGATGATGGTTGACCAGGGGCTGATGGGTGATATTATTGATGATGGTTGACCAGTGTTGAGAGGTGATATTAGTGATGAAGTCTCTCCTCACTGACTCTGCTGCTATCTCTGATCAACATCATAGATAGTAAAGATGTGTTGCATTACTAACCTTGTCTCCCTGTTTGTGTCTCAGGAGGAAGCCAGCAGGCGCCTGGTTAGATGTGAGCCCAGGGAGATGGCCAGACAGGTTGATTCTGGCACTCAGACTGATCCTGTGGTGGTTCTGTCTCTAGCCCAGGCTGCTGTTCTGGGGCTCATCTCTCAGAATGAGGTGTTTGGTGCTACCATCGCTCCTAATGGCTTCTACACAGGAGAACCTAAAGAGTCCCCTGCCCTACCTGTAGAGGGGGTGGATTACGAATACGCTGATCAGCTGATAGGAGCTAACGGAGATTACCTGGGAGAAAACCTGCCTGAAGACGGCCACATGCAGCCCAGCTGTAGCCAGAGGAGGTGGCACGGACCACCCCCCGAGGGGAAGATGGTAGGACCCGAGCGCCATGCTGGAGTGCCTGTGGACGGGTCATCCCAAGTGAAAGGAGAAGGGGTTATCACTGGCCTGACGTCCTGTGTTCACATGCTGAACAACCTGGCTACTACTAGAGGGGGATTGGTCCAGGTTGACCCCGCCTCTCTCCGTGCCGCCGCCCAAAAAGGCTGTGCCGAGTGTGACAGAGACATGTCCAGCCAGCAGGCTAACACACACCCTCACACACACTCCCAGGCAGGGCACAGCCATAAAGGGGAGCCGGGGCATCGAGGCCTGCAGGGGCAGAGGGGGCATCAGGAGAGAGCAAGGGAGGAGGAGGAGGAGGAGGGAGAGCAGGGAAACAGCCTGATGAAAGGAGGACAGGAGGAGACTATCAGCAGCTACTTCCAGTCCAGCGAGGTGGGGGGGTACGAGGGTGGGGAGATCTACCATGAGAACAGCCAGGGTATGATGTGGGGCAACCAGCTGGAGCAGGGGGTAGGGGGAAGAGGAGGAGCAGGAGCAGGAAGAGGAGGGACCCATCGTCACCACGGCCGGAGGGTTGACCGTCTAGACATCAACATCCAGATAGATGAGTCGTACTGCGTGGACATGGGGGAGGGGCTGAAGAGATGGAAGTGCCGTATGTGTGAAAAGTCTTACACCTCCAAGTACAACCTGGTAACTCACATCCTGGGTCACCAGGGCATCAAGCCCCACGCCTGCCCCCACTGTGGGAAGCTGTTTAAGCAGCCCAGCCACCTGCAGACCCACCTGCTCACCCACCAGGGAACTAGGCCTCATAAATGCACCGTGTGTAAGAAGGGCTTCACCCAGACCTCCCACCTGAAGAGACACATGCTGCAGCACACCGACGTCAAACCTTACAGCTGCCGCTTCTGTCGCCGTGGCTTCGCCTACCCCAGCGAGCTCCGCGCCCACGAGACCAAACACGAGCGCGGGCGCTGCCACGTGTGTTCCCAGTGTGGCATGGAGTTCCCCACCTACGCCCATCTGAAGCGCCACCAGACCAGCCACCAGGGACCAACTACTTACCAGTGTACAGAGTGCAACAAGTCCTTCACCTACCGCAGCCAGCTGCAGAACCATCTCCTGAAACACCAGAGTCCTCGGCCATATTCCTGTTCCCACTGTGGGCTGGAGTTTGTCCAGCTGCACCACCTCCGCCAGCACGCCCTCACACACAAGGTACCTAACTCTGACCCCTGACCCCTAGCCATAACCCTCCGCCAGCACGCCCTCACACACAAGGTACCTAACTCTGACCCCTGACCATAACCCTCCGCTAGCACGCCCTCACACACAAGGTACCTAACTCTGACCCCTACCCATAACCCTCAGCCAGCACGCCCTCACACACAAGGTACCTAACTCTGACCCCTACCCATAACCCTCCGCCAGCACGCCCTCACACACAAGGTACCTAACTCTGACCCCTACCCATAACCCTCCGCCAGCACGCCCTCACACACAAGGTACCTAACTCTGACCCCTACCCATAACCCTCCGCCAGCACGCCCTCACACACAAGGTACCTAACTCTGACCCCTACCCATAACCCTCAGCCAGCACGCCCTCACACACAAGGTACCTAACTCTGACCCCTAACCATAACCCTCCGCCAGCACGCCCTCACACACAAGGTACCTAACTCTGACCCCTAGCCATAACCCTCCGCCAGCACGCCCTCACACACAAGGTACCTAACTCTGACCTCTGACCATAAGCCTCCGCCAGCACGCCCTCACACACAAGGTACCTAACTCTGACCCCTGACCCCTAACCATAACCCTCCGCCAGCACACCCTCACACACTACATGGCCAAATGTATGTGGACACCCTTTCAAATGATTGGAATCAGCTATTTCAGCCACACCAGTTGCTGACAGGTGTATATAATTGAGCGCACAGCCATGCAATCTCCATAGACACACATTTGAAATGGAATTTCCTTACCTAAGAGCTCAGTGACTTTCAACGTGGCACCGTCATAGGATCCCACCTTTCCAACATGTCAGTTCATGAAATTTCTGCCCTTGTAGAGCTGCCCCGGTCAACTGTAAGTGCTGTTATTGTGAAGTGGAAATGTCTAGGAGCAACAACAGCTCAGCCGCGAAGTGGTAGGGCACACAATCTCACAGAACGGGACCGCAGAGTGCTGAAGCGAGTAAAAATGGTCTGTTCTCGGTTGCAACACTCGATACAGAGTTCCAAACTGCCATTCATTTTTTCCCCCATGGTGGATTTTTAGAGACATTTCAAATAAGAGCTGTGATTTGTGTGGGCTTACCCATGTGTGGTGTTTTGATGGCTGTGATAATCTCTCTAAGGTGCCTTTTATAAATATATTCACCAACCAAAACATGTTGGCACAAGAACTGTTCGTCGGGAGCATCATGAAATGGGTTTCCATGGCTGAGCAGCCACACACAAGCCTAAGATCACCATGCGCAATGCCAAGCGCCGGCTGGAGTGGTGTAAAGCTCGCCGCCATTGCATCCTGGAACAGTAGAAACGCGTTCTCTGGAGTGATTAATCACGCTTCACCATCTGGCAGTCTGTCTGTCAAATCTGGGTTTGGTGGATGCCAGTTAACTCTACCTGCCCAAATGAATAGTGCCCACTGTAATGTTTGGTGGAGGAGGAATAATGGCCTGGGGCTGTTTTTCATGGTCAGGGCTCAGCCCCTTAGTTCCAGTGAAGGGAGATCTTAACGCTACAGCATGCATTCTAGGCTATTCTGTGCTTCCAACTTTGTAGCAACAGTTTGGGGGAAGGCCCTTTCCTGTTTCAGCATGACAATGCCCCCGTGCACAAAGTGAGGTCCATACAGAAATGGTTTGTCGAGATCGGTATGGAAGAACTTGACTGGCCTGCACACAGCCCTGACCTCAATCCCATTGAACACCTTTGGGATGAATTAGAACGCTGACTGTGTGCCGACCTCACTAATGCTGTTGTGGCTGAATGGAAGAAAGTCCCTGCAGCAATGTTCCAACATCTAGTGGAAAGCCTTCCCAGAAGAGTGGAGGCTGTTATAGCAGCAGTGTTCCAACATCTAGTGGAAAGCCTTCCCAGAAGAGTGGAGGCTGTTAAAGCAGCAATGTTCCAACATCTAGTGGAAAGCCTTCCCAGAAGAGTGGAGGCTGTTATAGCAGCAATGTTCCAACATCTAGTGGAAAGCCTTCCCAGAAGAGTGGAGGCTGTTATAGCAGCAATGTTCCAACATCTAGTGGAAAGCCTTCCCAGAAGAGTGGAGGCTGTTATAGCAGCAATGTTCCAACATCTAGTAGAAAGTTATGATGTTCCCCAGAAAGAGTGGAGGCTGTCCAGGGGCTGATGTGATAGCAGGTTCCCACATAGCCATGTAGCTAGGCTGTTCCTGATGTTCCAAATCTAGTGGAAAGCCTTCCCAGAAGAGTGGAGGCTGTTATAGCAGCAATGTTCCAACATCTAGTGGAAAGCCTTCCCAGAAGAGTGGAGGCTGTTATAGCAGCAATGTTCCAACATCTAGTGGAAAGCCTTCCCAGAAGAGTGGAGGCTGTTATAGCAAGCAATGTTCCAACACCAGTGGAAAGCCTTCTTAAGAAGAGTTGGAGGCTGTTATAGCAGCAATGTTCCAACAGCATCCTCACCCACAATGGAAAGCCTAACCTAGCCCCTGAGTTTAACCCTAGCTGTTCCGCCAGCATCCCTCACCCACAATATACCTTAAGTCCATAATCTAACCCTGACCTTTAACCCTAGATGTTCCAGCATGTCCACATACCTTTGGCCATGTAGCTAATCCTGACCTTTAACCCGAGCCCTCCGCCAGCATCCCTCACCCACAATATACCTAAACCCTAACTATAACCCCTGACCTTCAACCCAAGCCTTCTGCCAGCATCCCTCACCCACAATATACCTAAACCGTAACTCTTAACCTTTAACCCTAGCCTTCCGCCAGCATCCCTCACCCACAATATACCTAAACCATAACTCTAACCCCTGACCTTTAACCCTAGCCCTCCGCCAGCATCCCTCACCCACAATATACCTAAACCATAACTCTAACCCCTGACCTTTAACCCTAGCCCTCCGCCAGCATCCCTCACCCACAATATACCTTAACCCTAACTCTAACCGCTGACCTTTAACCCTAGCCCTCCTCCAGCATCCCTCAACCACAAGGTACTGACCATCTGAGACCACTGGAACCCCTATCTCTAACCATAACCCAGAAGGTTTCAAAGGCCATGGTAGACTGACTATGCTCTCAGTGGTTCAGTTTAGTTAGTCTTTATTAAAAGTAGTTATTTCTAGGAACTGTATATAGTCCTTGGTTCTGATTAGATGACCAACCTGAGAGGTGTAGTCAGTCAGTGGTGTTGGTATAGATTAGATGACCAACCTGAGAGATGTAGTCAGTGGTGTTGGTATAGATTAGATGACCAACCTGAGAGGTGTAGTCAGTGGTGTTGGTATAGATTAGATGACCAACCTGAGAGATGTAGTCAGTGGTGTTGGTATAGATTAGATGACCAACCTGAGAGATGTAGTCAGTGGTGTTGGTATAGATTATATGACCAACCTGAGAGATGTAGTCAGTGGTGTTGGTATAGATTATATGACCAACCTGAGAGGTGTAGTCAGTCAGTGGTGTTGGTATAGATTAGATGACCAACCTGAGAGGTGTAGTCAGTCAGTGGTGTTGGTATAGATTAGATGACCAACCTGAGAGGTGTAGTCAGTGGTGTTGGTATAGATTAGATGACCAACCTGAGAGGTGTAGTCAGTGGTGTTGGTATAGATTAGATGACCAACCTGAGAGGTGTAGTCAGTGGTGTTGGTATAGATTAGATGACCAACCTGAGAGGTGTAGTCAGTGGTGTTGGTATAGATTAGATGACCAACCTGAGAGGTGTAGTCAGTGGTGTTGGTATAGATTAGATGACCAACCTGAGAGGTGTAGTCAGTGGTGTTGGTATAGATTAGATGACCAACCTGAGAGGTGTAGTCAGTGGTGTTGGTATAGATTAGATGACCAACCTGAGAGGTGTAGTCAGTGGTGTTGGTATAGATTAGATGACCAACCTGAGAGGTGTAGTCAGTGGTGTTGGTATAGATTAGATGACCAACCTGAGAGGTGTCAGTCAGTGGTGTTGGTATAGATTAGATGACCAACCTGAGAGGTGTAGTCAGTGGTGTTGGTATAGATTAGATGACCAACCTGAGAGGTGTAGTCAGTGGTGTTGGTATAGATTAGATGACCAACCTGAGAGGTGTAGTCAGTGGTGTTGGTATAGATTAGATGACCAACCTGAGAGGTGTAGTCAGTGGTGTTGGTATAGATTAGATGACCAACCTGAGAGGTGTAGTCAGTGGTGTTGGTATAGATTAGATGACCAACCTGAGAGGTGTAGTCAGTGGTGTTGGTATAGATTAGATGACCAACCTGAGAGGTGTAGTCAGTGGTGTTGGTATAGATTAGATGACCAACCTGAGAGGTGTAGTCAGTGGTGTTGGTATAGATTAGATGACCAACCTGAGAGGTGTAGTCAGTGGTGTTGGTATAGATTAGATGACCAACCTGAGAGGTGTAGTCAGTGGTGTTGGTATAGATTAGATGACCAACCTGAGAGGTGTAGTCAGTCAGTGGTGTTGGTATAGATTAGATGACCAACCTGAGAGGTGTAGTCAGTGGTGTTGGTATAGATTAGATGACCAACCTGAGAGGTGTAGTCAGTGGTGTTGGTATAGATTAGATGACCAACCTGAGAGGTGTAGTCAGTGGTGTTGGTATAGATTAGATGACCAACCTGAGAGGTGTAGTCAGTGGTGTTGGTATAGATTAGATGACCAACCTGAGAGGTGTAGTCAGTGGTGTTGGTATAGATTAGATGACCAACCTGAGAGGTGTAGTCAGTGGTGTTGGTATAGATTAGATGACCAACCTGAGAGGTGTAGTCAGTGGTGTTGGTATAGATTAGATGACCAACCTGAGAGGTGTAGTCAGTGGTGTTGGTATAGATTAGATGACCAACCTGAGAGGTGTAGTCAGTGGTGTTGGTATAGATTAGATGACCAACCTGAGAGGTGTAGTCAGTGGTGTTGGTATAGATTAGATGACCAACCTGAGAGGTGTAGTCAGTGGTGTTGGTATAGATTAGATGACCAACCAGTGGTGTTGGTAGAGATTAGATGACCAACCTGTAGTCAGTGGTGTTGGTATAGATTAGATGACCAACCTGAGAGGTGTAGTCAGTGGTGTTGGTATAGATTAGATGACCAACCTGAGAGGTGTAGTCAGTGGTGTTGGTATAGATTAGATGACCAACCTGAGAGGTGTAGTCAGTCAGTGGTGTTGGTATAGATTAGATGACCAACCTGAGAGGTGTAGTCAGTGGTGTTGGTATAGATTAGATGACCAACCTGAGAGGTGTAGTCAGTGGTGTTGGTATAGATTAGATGACCAACCTGAGAGGTGTAGTCAGTGGTGTTGGTATAGATTAGATGACCAACCTGAGAGGTGTAGTCAGTGGTGTTGGTATAGATTAGATGACCAACCTGAGAGGTGTAGTCAGTGGTGTTGGTATAGATTAGATGACCAACCTGAGAGGTGTAGTCAGTCAGTGGTGTTGGTATAGATTAGATGACCAACCTGAGAGGTGTAGTCAGTGGTGTTGGTATAGATTAGATGACCAACCTGAGAGGTGTAGTCAGTGGTGTTGGTATAGATTAGATGACCAACCTGAGAGGTGTAGTCAGTGGTGTTGGTATAGATTAGATGACCAACCTGAGAGGTGTAGTCAGTGGTGTTGGTATAGATTAGATGACCAACCTGAGAGGTGTAGTCAGTGGTGTTGGTATAGATTAGATGACCAACCTGAGAGGTGTAGTCAGTGGTGTTGGTATAGATTAGATGACCAACCTGAGAGGTGTAGTCAGTGGTGTTGGTATAGATTAGATGACCAACCTGAGAGGTGTAGTCAGTGGTGTTGGTATAGATTAGATGACCAACCTGAGAGGTGTAGTCAGTGGTGTTGGTATAGATTAGATGACCAACCTGAGAGGTGTAGTCAGTGGTGTTGGTATAGATTAGATGACCAACCTGAGAGGTGTAGTCAGTGGTGTTGGTATAGATTAGATGACCAACCTGAGAGGTGTAGTCAGTGGTGTTGGTATAGATTAGATGACCAACCTGAGAGGTGTAGTCAGTGGTGTTGGTATAGATTAGATGACCAACCTGAGAGGTGTAGTCAGTGGTGTTGGTATAGATTAGATGACCAACCTGAGAGGTGTAGTCAGTGGTGTTGGTATAGATTAGATGACCAACCTGAGAGGTGTAGTCAGTGGTGTTGGTATAGATTAGATGACCAACCTGAGAGGTGTAGTCAGTGGTGTTGGTATAGATTAGATGACCAACCTGAGAGGTGTAGTCAGTGGTGTTGGTATAGATTAGATGACCAACCTGAGAGGTGTAGTCAGTGGTGTTGGTATAGATTAGATGACCAACCTGAGAGGTGTAGTCAGTGGTGTTGGTATAGATTAGATGACCAACCTGAGAGGTGTAGTCAGTGGTGTTGGTATAGATTAGATGACCAACCTGAGAGGTGTAGTCAGTGGTGTTGGTATAGATTAGATGACCAACCTGAGAGATGTAGTCAGTGGTGTTGGTATAGATTAGATGACCAACCTGAGAGGTGTAGTCAGTGGTGTTGGTATAGATTAGATGACCAACCTGAGAGGTGTAGTCAGTGGTGTTGGTATAGATTAGATGACCAACCTGAGAGGTGTAGTCAGTGGTGTTGGTATAGATTAGATGACCAACCTGAGAGGTGTAGTCAGTGGTGTTGGTATAGATTAGATGACCAACCTGAGAGGTGTAGTCAGTGGTGTTGGTATAGATTAGATGACCAACCTGAGAGGTGTAGTCAGTGGTGTTGGTATAGATTAGATGACCAACCTGAGAGGTGTAGTCAGTGGTGTTGGTATAGATTAGATGACCAACCTGAGAGGTGTAGTCAGTGGTGTTGGTATAGATTAGATGACCAACCTGAGAGATGTAGTCAGTGGTGTTGGTATAGATTAGATGACCAACCTGAGAGGTGTAGTCAGTGGTGTTGGTATAGATTAGATGACCAACCTGAGAGGTGTAGTCAGTGGTGTTGGTATAGATTAGATGACCAACCTGAGAGGTGTAGTCAGTGGTGTTGGTATAGATTAGATGACCAACCTGAGAGGTGTAGTCAGTGGTGTTGGTATAGATTAGATGACCAACCTGAGAGGTGTAGTCAGTGGTGTTGGTATAGATTAGATGACCAACCTGAGAGGTGTAGTCAGTGGTGTTGGTATAGATTAGATGACCAACCTGAGAGGTGTAGTCAGTGGTGTTGGTATAGATTAGATGACCAACCTGAGAGGTGTGTCAGTCAGTGGTGTTGGTATAGATTAGATGACCGACCTGAGAGGTGTAGTCAGTGGTGTTGGTATAGATTAGATGACCAACCTGAGAGGTGTAGTCAGTGGTGTTGGTATAGATTAGATGACCAACCTGAGAGGTGTAGTCAGTGGTGTTGGTATAGATTAGATGACCAACCTGAGAGGTGTAGTCAGTGGTGTTGGTATAGATTAGATGACCAACCTGAGAGGTGTAGTCAGTCAGTGGTGTTGGTATAGATTAGATGACCAACCTGAGAGATGTAGTCAGTGGTGTTGGTATAGATTAGATGACCAACCTGAGAGGTGTAGTCAGTGGTGTTGGTATAGATTAGATGACCAACCTGAGAGGTGTAGTCAGTGGTGTTGGTATAGATTAGATGACCAACCTGAGAGGTGTAGTCAGTGGTGTTGGTATAGATTAGATGACCAACCTGAGAGGTGTAGTCAGTGGTGTTGGTATAGATTAGATGACCAACCTGAGAGGTGTAGTCAGTCAGTGGTGTTGGTATAGATTAGATGACCAACCTGAGAGGTGTAGTCAGTGGTGTTGGTATAGATTAGATGACCAACCTGAGAGTGTAGTCAGTGGTGTTGGTATAGATTAGATGACCAACCTGAGAGGTGTAGTCAGTGGTGTTGGTATAGATTAGATGACCAACCTGAGAGGTGTAGTCAGTGGTGTTGGTATAGATTAGATGACCAACCTGAGAGGTGTAGTCAGTGGTGTTGGTATAGATTAGATGACCAACCTGAGAGGTGTAGTCAGTGGTGTTGGTATAGATTAGATGACCAACCTGAGAGTGTGTCAGTCAGTGGTGTTGGTATAGATTAGATGACCAACCTGAGAGGTGTAGTCAGTGGTGTTGGTACAGATTAGATGACCAACCTGAGAGGTGTAGTCAGTGGTGTTGGTATAGATTAGATGACCAACCTGAGAGGTGTAGTCAGTGGTGTTGGTATAGATTAGATGACCAACCTGAGAGATGTAGTCAGTGGTGTTGGTATAGATTAGATGACCAACCTGAGAGGTGTAGTCAGTGGTGTTGGTATAGATTAGATGACCAACCTGAGAGATGTAGTCAGTGGTGTTGGTATAGATTAGATGACCAACCTGAGAGTGTGTAGTCAGTGGTGTTGGTATAGATTAGATGACCAACCTGAGAGATGTAGTCAGTGGTGTTGGTATAGATTAGATGACCAACCTGAGAGGTGTAGTCAGTGGTGTTGGTATAGATTAGATGACCAACCTGAGAGGTGTAGTCAGTGGTGTTGGTATAGATTAGATGACCAACCTGAGAGGTGTAGTCAGTGGTGTTGGTATAGATTAGATGACCAACCTGAGAGATGTAGTCAGTGGTGTTGGTATAGATTAGATGACCAACCTGAGAGGTGTAGTCAGTGGTGTTGGTATAGATTAGATGACCAACCTGAGAGGTGTAGTCAGTGGTGTTGGTATAGATTAGATGACCAACCTGAGAGGTGTAGTCAGTCAGTGGTGTTGGTATAGATTAGATGACCAACCTGAGAGGTGTAGTCAGTGGTGTTGGTATAGATTAGATGACCAACCTGAGAGGTGTAGTCAGTGGTGTTGGTATAGATTAGATGACCAACCTGAGAGGTGTAGTCAGTGGTGTTGGTATAGATTAGATGACCAACCTGAGAGGTGTAGTCAGTGGTGTTGGTATAGATTAGATGACCAACCTGAGAGGTGTAGTCAGTGGTGTTGGTATAGATTAGATGACCAACCTGAGAGTGTGTAGTCAGTGGTGTTGGTATAGATTAGATGACCAACCTGAGAGGTGTAGTCAGTGGTGTTGGTATAGATTAGATGACCAACCTGAGAGTGTAGTCAGTGGTGTTGGATAGATTAGATGACCAGACCTGAGACAGACGGTCAGTCAGTGGTGGGTTGGACAGATTAGATGACCAACCTGGGTGTGAGACAGACGGTCAGACGCGGTATGAGACAGACGGTGAGGGGTGGGTTGAGAGACGGTAGACGCGGTGGGTTGAGACAGACGGTCAGACGGGGTGGGTTGAGACCAGACCTGGTGGGTTGAGACAGACGGTGGGTGGGGAGAGACAGACGGTCAGACCGGTGGGTTGAGACAGACGGTCAGTGGTGGGTTGAGACAGACGGACCAGACGCGGTGGGTTGAGACAGACGGTCAGACGCGGTGGGTTGAGACACGGTCAGACGCGGTGGGTTGAGACAGACGGTCAGTCGCGGTGGGTTGAGACAGACGGTCAGACGCGGTGGGTTGAGACAGACGGTGTTGGACGGTGGGTTGAGACAGACGGTCAGACGCGGTGGGAGGTGAGACAGACGGTCAGACGCGGTGGGTTGAGACAGACGGTCAGACGCGGTGGGTTGAGACAGACGGTCAGACCGGTGGGTGAGTCAGACAGGTGGGTTGAGACAGACGACCAGACGGGGTGGGTTGAGACAGACGGTGGACGCGGTGGGTTGAGACAGACGGTCAGACAGCGGTGGGTTGAGACAGACGGTCAGACGCGGTGGGTTGAGACAGACGGTCAGACGCGGTGGGTTGAGACAGACGGTCAGACGTGGTCAGTGGGTTGAGACAGACGGTCAGACGCGGTGGGTTGAGACCAGACGGTCAGACGCGGTGGGTTGAGACAGACGGTCAGACGCGGTGGTGGGTTGAGACAGACGGTCAGACGCGGTGGGTTGAGACAGACGGGGACGTGTGGGTTGAGACAGACGGTCAGACGCGGTGGGTTGAGACAGACGGTCAGACGCGGTGGGTTGAGACAGAGACGCGGTGGGTTGAGACAGACGGTCAGACGAGGTGGGTTGAGACAGACGGTGAGACGCGGTGGGTTGAGACAGACGGTCAGACGCGGTGGGTTGAGACAGACGGTCAGACGCGGTGGGTTGAGACAGACGGTGAGACGCGGTGGGTTGAGCCAGACGGTCAGACGCGGTGGGTTGAGACAGACGGTCAGACGCGGTGGGTTGAGACAGACGGTCAGACGCGGTGGGTTGAGACAGACGGTCAGACGCGGTGGGTTGAGACAGACGGTCAGACGCGGTGGGTTGAGACAGACGGTCAGACGCGGTGGGTTGAGACAGACGGTCAGACGCGGTGGGTTGAGACAGACGGTCAGACGCGGTGGGTTGAGACAGACGGTCAGACGCGGTGGGTTGAGACAGACGGTCAGACGCGGTGGGTTGAGACAGACGGTCAGACGAGGCGGGTTGAGACAGACGGGATTGAGTGTGGGAAAGGGGGATACCTTGTCAGTTCCACAACTGAATGCATTCAACTGAAATGTGTCTTCCATATTTAACCCATCTCTCTGAATCAGAGCGGTGCGGGGTCTGACTTAATTGACATCTACGTCATCGGTGCCCGAGGAGAAGTTGTTTGGGGTAACTGCCTTGCCCAAGGGCAGAACGGCAGACTTTTCAACCTTGCCAACTCGGGGACTCGAACTAGCGACCTTTCGGTTACTGGGCCAAAGCTCTTAACCGCTGGGCTACCTGTGTCTGTCTGTCCGATATCTAGAACAAAGAATACATGATCCTTCATGTATCCCAATCAGACCTGGCTCAGATGCATATGAATCATATCAGTACTAGTGCTTGATTTAGTGTGCAATGGAATAATAATAAGTGAAGGGCACCACCCAGCCTTTAGAAGTATTTGACCAAGCTAGGTCTGATCCCAGTATAACAGACCAACCAAGCTAAGTACCACCCAGCCTTTAGAAGTATTTGACCAAGCTAGGTCTGATCCCAGTATAACAGACCAACCAAGCTAAGTACCACCCAGCCTTTAGAAGTATTTGACCAAGCTAGGTCTGATCCCAGTATAACAGACCAACCAAGCTAAGTACCACCCAGCCTTTAGAAGTATTTGACCAAGCTAGGTCTGATCCCAGTATAACAGACCAACCAAGCTAAGTACCACCCAGCCTTTAGAAGTATTTGACCAAGCTAGGTCTGATCCCAGTATAACAGACCAACCAAGCTAAGTACCACCCAGCCTTTAGAAGTATTTGACCAAGCTAGGTCTGATCCCAGTATAACAGACCAACCAAGCTAAGTACCACCCAGCCTTTAGAAGTATTTGACCAAGCTAGGTCTGATCCCAGTATAACAGACCAACCAAGCTAAGTACCACCCAGCCTTTAGAAGTATTTGACCAAGCTAGAGCCTTTAGAAGTATTTGACCAAGCTAGGTCTGATCCCAGTATAACAGACCACAAGCCAGCCTGATCCCAGTATAACAGACCAACCAAGCTAAGTACCACCCAGCCTTTAGAAGTATTTGACCAAGCTAGGTCTGATCCCAGTATAACAGACCAACCAAGCTAAGTACCACCCAGCCTTTAGAAGTATTTGACCAAGCTAGGTCTGATCCCAGTATAACAGACCAACCAAGCTAAGTACCACCCAGCCTTTAGAAGTATTTGACCAAGCTAGGTCTGATCCCAGTATAACAGACCAACCAAGCTAAGTACCACCCAGCCTTTAGAAGTATTTGACCAAGCTAGGTCTGATCCCAGTATAACAGACCAACCAAGCTGGGTACCACCCAGCCTTTAGAAGTATTTGACCAAGCTAGGTCTGATCCCAGTATAACAGACCAACCAAGCTAAGTACCACCCAGCCTTTAGAAGTATTTGACCAAGCTAGGTCTGATCCCAGTATAACAGACCAACCAAGCTAAGTACCACCCAGCCTTTAGAAGTATTTGACCAAGCTAGGTCTGATCCCAGTATAACAGACCAACCAAGCTAAGTACCACCCAGCCTTTAGAAGTATTTGACCAAGCTAGGTCTGATCCCAGTATAACAGACCAACCAAGCTAAGTACCACCCAGCCTTTAGAAGTATTTGACCAAGCTAGGTCTGATCCCAGTATAACAGACCAACCAAGCTAAGTACCACCCAGCCTTTAGAAGTATTTGACCAAGCTAGGTCTGATCCCAGTATAACAGACCAACCAAGCTAAGTACCACCCAGCCTTTAGAAGTATTTGACCAAGCTAGGTCTGATCCCAGTATAACAGACCAACCAAGCTAAGTACCACCCAGCCTTTAGAAGTATTTGACCAAGCTAGGTCTGATCCCAGTATAACAGACCAACCAAGCTAAGTACCACCCAGCCTTTAGAAGTATTTGACCAAGCTAGGTCTGATCCCAGTATAACAGACCAACCAAGCTAAGTACCACCCAGCCTTTAGAAGTATTTGACCAAGCTAGGTCTGATCCCAGTATAACAGACCAACCAAGCTAAGTACCACCCAGCCTTTAGAAGTATTTGACCAAGCTAGGTCTGATCCCAGTATAACAGACCAACCAAGCTAAGTACCACCCAGCCTTTAGAAGTATTTGACCAAGCTAGGTCTGATCCCAGTATAACAGACCAACCAAGCTAAGTACCACCCAGCCTTTAGAAGTATTTGACCAAGCTAGGTCTGATCCCAGTATAACAGACCAACCAAGCTAAGTACCACCCAGCCTTTAGAAGTATTTGACCAAGCTAGGTCTGATCCCAGTATAACAGACCAACCAAGCTAAGTACCACCCAGCCTTTAGAAGTATTTGACCAAGCTAGGTCTGATCCCAGTATAACAGACCAACCAAGCTAAGTACCACCCAGCCTTTAGAAGTATTTGACCAAGCTAGGTCTGATCCCAGTATAACAGACCAACCAAGCTAAGTACCACCCAGCCTTTAGAAGTATTTGACCAAGCTAGGTCTGATCCCAGTATAACAGACCAACCAAGCTAAGTACCACCCAGCCTTTAGAAGTATTTGACCAAGCTAGGTCTGATCCCAGTATAACAGACCAACCAAGCTAAGTACCACCCAGCCTTTAGAAGTATTTGACCAAGCTAGGTCTGATCCCAGTATAACAGACCAACCAAGCTAAGTACCACCCAGCCTTTAGAAGTATTTGACCAAGCTAGGTCTGATCCCAGTATAACAGACCAACCAAGCTAAGTACCACCCAGCCTTTAGAAGTATTTGACCAAGCTAGGTCTGATCCCAGTATAACAGACCAACCAAGCTAAGTACCACCCAGCCTTTAGAAGTATTTGACCAAGCTAGGTCTGATCCCAGTATAACAGACCAACCAAGCTAAGTACCACCCAGCCTTTAGAAGTATTTGACCAAGCTAGGTCTGATCCCAGTATAACAGACCAACCAAGCTAAGTACCACCCAGCCTTTAGAAGTATTTTGACCAAGCTAGGTCTGATCCCAGTATAACAGACCAACCAAGCTAAGTACCACCCAGCCTTTAGAAGTATTTGACCAAGCTAGGTCTAACAGATCCCAGTATAACAGACCAACCAAGCTAAGTACCACCCAGCCTTTAGAAGTATTTGACCAAGCTAGGTCTGATCCCAGTATAACAGACCAACCAAGCTAAGTACCACCCAGCCTTTAGAAGTATTTGACCAAGCTAGGTCTGATCCCAGTATAACAGACCAACCAAGCTAAGTACCACCCAGCCTTTAGAAGTATTTGACCAAGCTAGGTCTGATCCCAGTATAACAGACCAACCAAGCTAAGTACCACCCAGCCTTTAGAAGTATTTGACCAAGCTAGGTCTGATCCCAGTATAACAGACCAACCAAGCTAAGTACCACCCAGCCTTTAGAAGTATTTGACCAAGCTAGGTCTGATCCCAGTATAACAGACCAACCAAGCTAAGTACCACCCAGCCTTTAGAAGTATTTGACCAAGCTAGGTCTGATCCCAGTATAACAGACCAACCAAGCTAAGTACCACCCAGCCTTTAGAAGTATTTGACCAAGCTAGGTCTGATCCCAGTATAACAGACCAACCAAGCTAAGTACCACCCAGCCTTTAGAAGTATTTGACCAAGCTAGGTCTGATCCCAGTATAACAGACCAACCAAGCTAAGTACCACCCAGCCTTTAGAAGTATTTGACCAAGCTAGGTCTGATCCCAGTATAACAGACCAACCAAGCTAAGTACCACCCAGCCTTTAGAAGTATTTGACCAAGCTAGGTCTGATCCCAGTATAACAGACCAACCAAGCTAAGTACCACCCAGCCTTTAGAAGTATTTGACCAAGCTAGGTCTGATCCCAGTATAACAGACCAACCAAGCTAAGTACCACCCAGCCTTTAGAAGTATTTGACCAAGCTAGGTCTGATCCCAGTATAACAGACCAACCAAGCTAAGTACCACCCAGCCTTTAGAAGTATTTGACCTAGGTCTGATCCCAGTATAACAGCTAGGTCTGATCCCAGTATAACAGACCAACCAAGCTAAGTACCACCCAGCCTTTAGAAGTATTTGACCAAGCTAGGTCTGATCCCAGTATAACAGACCAACCAAGCTAAGTACCACCCAGCCTTTAGAAGTATTTGACCAAGCTAGGTCTGATCCCAGTATAACAGACCAACCAAGCTAAGTACCACCCAGCCTTTAGAAGTATTTGACCAAGCTAGGTCTGATCCCAGTATAACAGACCAACCAAGCTAAGTACCACCCAGCCTTTAGAAGTATTTGACCAAGCTAGGTCTGATCCCAGTATAACAGACCAACCAAGCTAAGTACCACCCAGCCTTTAGAAGTATTTGACCAAGCTAGGTCTGATCCCAGTATAACAGACCAACCAAGCTAAGTACCACCCAGCCTTTAGAAGTATTTGACCAAGCTAGGTCTGATCCCAGTATAACAGACCAACCAAGCTAAGTACCACCCAGCCTTTAGAAGTATTTGACCAAGCTAGGTCTGATCCCAGTATAACAGACCAACCAAGCTAAGTACCACCCAGCCTTTAGAAGTATTTGACCAAGCTAGGTCTGATCCCAGTATAACAGACCAACCAAGCTAAGTACCACCCAGCCTTTAGAAGTATTTGACCAAGCTAGGTCTGATCCCAGTATAACAGACCAACCAAGCTAAGTACCACCCAGCCTTTAGAAGTATTTGACCAAGCTAGGTCTGATCCCAGTATAACAGACCAACCAAGCTAAGTACCACCCAGCCTTTAGAAGTATTTGACCAAGCTAGGTCTGATCCCAGTATAACAGACCAACCAAGCTAAGTACCACCCAGCCTTTAGAAGTATTTGACCAAGCTAGGTCTGATCCCAGTATAACAGACCAACCAAGCTAAGTACCACCCAGCCTTTAGAAGTATTTGACCAAGCTAGGTCTGATCCCAGTATAACAGACCAACCAAGCTAAGTACCACCCAGCCTTTAGAAGTATTTGACCAAGCTAGGTCTGATCCCAGTATAACAGACCAACCAAGCTAAGTACCACCCAGCCTTTAGAAGTATTTGACCAAGCTAGGTCTGATCCCAGTATAACAGACCAACCAAGCTAAGTACCACCCAGCCTTTAGAAGTATTTGACCAAGCTAGGTCTGATCCCAGTATAACAGACCAACCAAGCTAAGTACCACCCAGCCTTTAGAAGTATTTGACCAAGCTAGGTCTGATCCCAGTATAACAGACCAACCAAGCTAAGTACCACCCAGCCTTTAGAAGTATTTGACCAAGCTAGGTCTGATCCCAGTATAACAGACCAACCAAGCTAAGTACCACCCAGCCTTTAGAAGTATTTGACCAAGCTAGGTCTGATCCCAGTATAACAGACCAACCAAGCTAAGTACCACCCAGCCTTTAGAAGTATTTGACCAAGCTAGGTCTGATCCCAGTATAACAGACCAACCAAGCTAAGTACCACCCAGCCTTTAGAAGTATTTGACCAAGCTAGGTCTGATCCCAGTATAACAGACCAACCAAGCTAAGTACCACCCAGCCTTTAGAAGTATTTGACCAAGCTAGGTCTGATCCCAGTATAACAGACCAACCAAGCTAAGTACCACCCAGCCTTTAGAAGTATTTGACCAAGCTAGGTCTGATCCCAGTATAACAGACCAACCAAGCTAAGTACCACCCAGCCTTTAGAAGTATTTGACCAAGCTAGGTCTGATCCCAGTATAACAGACCAACCAAGCTAAGTACCACCCAGCCTTTAGAAGTATTTGACCAAGCTAGGTCTGATCCCAGTATAACAGACCAACCAAGCTAAGTACCACCCAGCCTTTAGAAGTATTTGACCAAGCTAGGTCTGATCCCAGTATAACAGACCAACCAAGCTAAGTACCACCCAGCCTTTAGAAGTATTTGACCAAGCTAGGTCTGATCCCAGTATAACAGACCAACCAAGCTAAGTACCACCCAGCCTTTAGAAGTATTTGACCAAGCTAGGTCTGATCCCAGTATAACAGACCAACCAAGCTAAGTACCACCCAGCCTTTAGAAGTATTTGACCAAGCTAGGTCTGATCCCAGTATAACAGACCAACCAAGCTAAGTACCACCCAGCCTTTAGAAGTATTTGACCAAGCTAGGTCTGATCCCAGTATAACAGACCAACCAAGCTAAGTACCACCCAGCCTTTAGAAGTATTTGACCAAGCTAGGTCTGATCCCAGTATAACAGACCAACCAAGCTAAGTACCACCCAGCCTTTAGAAGTATTTGACCAAGCTAGGTCTGATCCCAGTATAACAGACCAACCAAGCTAAGTACCACCCAGCCTTTAGAAGTATTTGACCAAGCTAGGTCTGATCCCAGTATAGTCATGCTTTTCCTTCAGCTTCTTTACAGAATTTGAACTAACTTCATGTTCATTCATTCGGCTGCAATGGTCCTCATCTAACTGTCCTCCTGTGTTCTTATTGGTCAGGGAATGAAGGGTCATAAGTGTGAGGTGTGTTCCCGTGAGTTCACCTTGTCAGCCAACCTGAAGAGACACATGTTGATCCACAACAGCATCAGACCCTTCCAGTGTCACATCTGCTTCAAGAGCTTCATCCAGAAACAGACGCCAAAACGCACTAACCCACCTGCCCCAAACCCTTCAAATGCAAGGTGAGTTTATATCCAGGGTTGGAACAAGTTCAGGGAACGGAAAATAACAGGAACCTGGAAGGAACGTGATCCATAACATAACTGTTATTTTAAAAGCATGGGAACCGGTTAATAACGTTATTTTATGTTCCAGGCATTTGTTTCTGTTAATGTTAGTCATGCTTTGACTTTTCCAGGTGTGCGGGAAGTCGTTCAACAGAATGTACAACCTGCTGGGTCACATGCACCTCCACGCCGGCTCCAAACCCTTCAAGTGTCCTTACTGCTCCTCCAAGTTTAACCTGAAGGGGAACCTCAGCCGACACATGAAGGTCAAACACGGCATGGACATCTCACCTGACGGACAAGGTAGGGCTTTATCCCTAACCCTTTACCCTAACCCTTTACCCCTAACCCTTTACCCCTAACCCTTTACCCCTAACCCTTTACCCTAACCCTTTACCCCTAACCCTTTACCCCTAACCCTTTACCCTAACCCTTTACCCTAACCCTTTACCCCTAACCCTTTACCCCTAACCCTTTACCCTAACCCTTTACCCCTAACCCTTTACCCCTAACCCTTTACCCTAACCCTTTACCCTAACCCTTTACCCTAACCCTTTACCCCTAACCCTTTACCCCTAACCCTTTATGCACCCTAACCCTTTACCCTAAACCCTAACCCTTTACCCCTAACCCTTTACCCTAACCCTTTACCCCTAAACCCTAACCCTTTACCCCTAACCCTTTACCCTAACCCTTTACCCCTAACCCTTTACCCCTAACCCTTACCCTAACCCTTTACCCTAACCCTTTACCCCCTAACCCTTTACCCTAACCCTTTATCCCTAACCCTTTACCCCTAACCCTTTACCCCTAACCCTTTACCCCTAACCCTTTACCCCTAACCCTTTACCCTAACCCTTTACCCCTAACCCTTTACCCTAACCCTTTACCCCTAACCCTTTACCCCTAACCCTTTACCCCTAACCCTTTACCCCTAACCCTTTACCCCTAACCCTTTACCCCTAACCCTTTACCCCTAACCTTTACCCTAACCCTTTACCCTAACCCTTTACCCCTAACCCAGCATGAACATCTCACCTGACGGACAAGGTAGGGCTTTATCCCTAACCCTTACCCCTAACCCTTTACCCCTAACTCTTTACCCCTAACTCTTTACCCCTAACTCTTTACCCCTAAGCCTTTACCCCTAAGCCTTTACCCCTAAGCCTTTACCCCTAACCCTTTACCCCTAACCCTTTACCCCTAACCCTTTATCCCTAACCCTTTACCCCTAACCCTTTACCCTAACCCAGTATGAACATCTCCCCTGATGGACCTTTACCCTAACCCTTTACCCTAACGCTTTACCCTACCCTTTACCCTAACTCTTTACTAACCTTTACCCTAACCCTTTACCCCTAACTCTTTACCCCTAACTCTTTACCCCTAACCCTTTACCCCTAAGCCTTTACCCCTAAGCCTTTACCCCTAACCCTTTACCCCTAACCCTTTACCCTAACCCTTTACCCTAACCCAGCATGAACATCTCCCCTGATGGACAAGGTAGGGCTTTACCCCTAACCCTTTACCCCTAACCCTTTACCCCTAACCCTTTATCCCTAACCCTTTACCCCTAACCCTTTACCCTAACCCAGCATGAACATCTCCCCTGATGGACAAGGTAGGGCTTTACTCTCCTTCCTCTCATCTCACGATCCATCACTTATTTATTCAGCTACCTAACTACCATTCCTGTAGCCTTCTTATTGTAGGCTTAGTGTTAGTAAAAGTCAATGAGCAGCCTGACTTAGTGGTTGTATATCTTGTTTGTGATCCAGTTGGTTCTACCACTGTGTTCTGAGTTGGGGTTAGGGTTTGTTCTTACACTATGTTCTGGGTTGGGGTTAGGGTTTGTTCTACCACTGGGTTCTGGGTTAGGGTTGGTTCAACCTCTGGGTTTTAGGGTTGGTTCTACCACTGTGTTCTGGGTTTGTTCAACCACTGTGTTCTGGGTTTGTTCAACCACTGGGGTTGGGGTTGGTTCAACCACTGTGTTCTGGGTTTGTTCAACCTCTGGGTTTTAGGGTTGGTTCTACCACTGTGTTCTGGGTTTGTTCAACCACTGTTCTGGGTTGGGGTTGGTTCAACCACTGTGTTCTGGGTTGGGGTTAGGGTTGGTTCTACCACTGTGTTCTGGGTTTGTTCAACCACTGTTCTGGGTTGGGGTTGGTTCTACCACTGTGTTCTGGGTTTGTTCAACCACTGTGTTCTGGGTTGGGGTTAGGGTTGGTTCTACCACTGTGTTCAGGGTTTGTTCAACCACTGTTCTGGGTTGGGGTTGGTTCTACCACTGTTCTGGGTTAGGGTTTGTTCAACCACTGTTTTCTGGGTTAGGGTTTGTTCAACCACTGTGTTCTGGGTTGGGATTAGGGTTGGTTCTACCACTGTTCTGGGTTGGGATTAGGGTTGGTTCTACCACTGTTCTGGGTTGGGATTAGGGTTGGTTCTACCACTGTGTTCTGGGTTGGTTTGTTCTACCACTGTTCTGGGTTAGGGTTTGTTCTACCACTGTGTTCTGGGTTGGGGTTAGGGTTTGTTCTACCACTGTTCAGGGTTGGGGTTGGTTCTACCACTGTGTTCTGGGTTGGGGTTGGTTCATCCACTGTGTTCTGGGTTGGTTCAACCACTGTGTTCTGGGTTGGTTCAACCACTGTGTTCTGGGTTGGTTCAACCACTGTGTTCTGGGTTGGTTCAACCACTGTGTTCTGGGTTGGGGTTTGTTCTACCACTGTGTTCTGGGTTGGGGTTTGTTCTACCACTGTGTTCTGGGTTGGTTCTACCACTGTGTTCTGGGTTGGGGTTGGTTCAACCACTGTGTTCTGGGTTGGTTCAACCACTGTGTTCTGGGTTGGTTCAACCACTGTGTTCTGGGTTGGTTCAACCACTGTGTTCTGGGTTGGGGTTTGTTCTACCACTGTGTTCTGGGTTGGTTCTACCACTGTGTTCTGGGTTGGGGTTGGTTCTACCACTGTGTTCTGGGTTGGGGTTGGTTCTACCACTGGGTTCTGGGTTGGTTCAACCACTGTGTTCTGGGTTGGGGTTGGTTCAACCACTGTGTTCTGGGTTGTTTCTACCACTGTGTTCTGGGTCGGGGTTGGTTCAACCACTGTGTTCTGGGTTGTTTCTACCACTGTGTTCTGGGTTGGGGTTGGTTCTACCACTGTGTTCGGGGTTGGTTCAACCACTGTGTTCTGGGTTGTTTCTACCACTGGGTTCTGGGTTGGTTCTACCACTGTGTTCTGGGTTGGGGTTGGTTCAACCACTGTGTTCTGGGTTGGGGTTGGTTCAACCACTGTGTTCTGGGTTGGGGTTGGTTCTACCACTGTGTTCTGGGTTGGGGTTGGTTCTACCACTGTGTTCTGGGTTGGGGTTGGTTCAACCACTGTGTTCTGGGGTTGGGGTTGGTTCTACCACTGTGTTCTGGGGTTGGGGTTGGTTCTACCACTGTGTTTTGGGGCTGGTTCTACCACTGTGTTCTGGGTTGGGGTTGGTTCAACCACTGTGTTCTGGGTTGGTTCAACCACTGTGTTCTGGGTTGGGGTTGGTTCTACCACTGTGTTCTGGGTTGGTTCTACCACTGTGTTCTGGGTTGGGGTTGGTTCAACCACTGTGTTCTGGGTTGGGGTTGGTTCAACCACTGTGTTCTGGGTTGGGGTTGGTTCTACCACTGTGTTCTGGGTTGGGGTTGGTTCTACCACTGTGTTCTGGGTTGGGGTTGGTTTCAACCAATGTGTTCTGGGTTGGGGTTGGTTCTACCACTGTGTTCTGGGTTGGGGTTGGTTCAACCACTGGGTTCTGGGTTGGTTCAACCACTGGGTTCTGGGTTGGTTCTACCACTGTGTTCTGGGTTGGGGTTGGTTTCAACCAATGTGTTCTGGGTTGGGGTTGGTTCTACCACTGTGTTCTGGGTTGGGGTTGGTTCAACCACTGTGTTCTGGGTTGGTTCAACCACTGTGTTCTGGGTTGGGGTTGGTTGTACCACTGTGTTCTGGGTTGGTTCTACCACTGTGTTCTGGGTTGGGGTTGGTTCTACCACTGTGTTCTGGGTTGTTTCTACCACTGGGTTCTGGGTTGGTTCAACCACTGTGTTCTGGGTTGGGGTTGGTTCAACCACTGTGTTCTGGGTTGGGGTTGGTTCTACCACTGTGTTCTGGGTTGGTTCAACCACTGTGTTCTGGGTTGTTTCTACCACTGGGTTCTGGGTTGGGGTTGGTTCTACCACTGTGTTCTGGGTTGGGGTTGGTTCTACCACTGTGTTCTGGGTTGGGGTTGGTTCAACCACTGTGTTCTGGGTTGGGGTTGGTTCAACCACTGTGTTCTGGGTTGGGGTTGGTTCAACCACTGTGTTCTGGGTTGGTTCAACCACTGTGTTCTGGGTTGGGGTTGGTTCAACCACTGTGTTCTGGGTTGGGGTTGGTTCTACCACTGGGTTCTGGGTTGGTTCAACCACTGTGTTCTGGGTTGGGGTTGGTTGTACCACTGTGTTCTGGGTTGGTTCAACCACTGTGTTCTGGGTTGGGGTTGGTTCTACCACTGGGTTCTGGGTCGGGTTGGTTCTACCACTGTGTTCTGGGTTGGTTCTACCACTGTGTTCTGGGTCGGGGTTGGTTTTACCACTGTGTTCTGGGTCGGGGTTGGGGTTGGTTCTACCACTGTGTTCTGGGTTGGGGTTGGTTCTACCACTGTGTTCTGGGTTGGGGTTGGTTCAACCACTGTGTTCTGGGTTGGGGTTGGTTCTACCACTGTGTTCTGGGTTGGTTCTACCACTGTGTTCTGGGTTGGGGTTGGTTCAACCACTGTTCTGGGTTGGGGTTGGTTCAACCACTGTTCTGGGTTGGGGTTGGTTCAACCACTGTGTTCTGGGTTGGTTCTACCACTGTGTTCTGGGTTGGTTCTACCACTGTGTTCTGGGTTGGGGTTGGTTCAACCACTGTGTTCTGGGTTGGTTCAACCACTGTGTTCTGGGTTGGGGTTGGTTCTACCACTGGGTTCTGGGTTGGTTCAACCACTGTGTTCTGGGTTGGGGTTGGTCTACCACTGGGTTCTGGGTGGGTTGGTTCTACCACTGTGTTCTGGGTTGGTTCTACCACTGTGTTCTGGGTTGGTTCTACCACTGTTCTGGGTTGGGGTTGGTTCTACCACTGTGTTCTGGGTTGGGGTTGGTTCTACCACTGTGTTCTGGGTTGGTTCTACCACTGTGTTCTGGGTTGGTTCTACCACTGTGTTCTGGGTTGGGGTTGGTTCTACCACTGTGTTCTGGGTTGGTTCTACCACTGTGTTCTGGGTTGGGGTTGGTTCTACCACTGTGTTCTGGGTTGGTTCTACCACTGTGTTCTGGGTTGGTTCTACCACTGTGTTCTGGGTTGGGGTTGGTTCTACCACTGTGTTCTGGGTTGGGGTTGGTTCTACCACTGTGTTCTGGGTTGGTTCTACCACTGTGTTCTGGGTTGGTTCTACCACTGTGTTCTGGGTTGGTTCTACCACTGTGTTCTGGGTTGGGGTTGGTTCAACCACTGTGTTCTGGGTGGGGTTGGTTTTACCACTGTGTTCTGGGTCGAGGTTGGGGTTGGTTCTACCACTGTGTTCTGGGTTGGGGTTGGTTCTACCACTGTGTTCTGGGTTGGTTCTACCACTGTGTTATGGGTCTGTGGGGTTGGTTCTACCACTGTGTTCTGGGTTGGTTCTACCACTGTGTTCTGGGTTGGGGTTGGTTCTACCACTGTGTTCTGGGTTGGTTCTACCACTGTGTTCTGGGTTGGTTCTACCACTGTGTTCTGGGTTGGTTCTACCACTGTGTTCTGGGTCGGGGTTGGTTCTACCACTGTGTTCTGGGTTGGTTCTACCACTGTGTTCGGGGTTGGTTCTACCACTGTGTTCTGGGTTGGTTCTACCACTGTGTTCTGGGTTGGGGTTGGTTCTACCACTGTACTCTCCCTAACAGCCCTGTTTCTCTGTGTGTTCCCAGATGCTCTTCCTGGGATGGAGGGCCAGGGCCACTATGAGGAGGACAACTTTGACTTTGGGACCTCAGGGGCAAACAACAACATGGATAATGGAGGCTCCCAGAACCTCACCAAGCTCACCACGGCCAACATGGACGACATGGACAACTATTACAACTTTGGGAAGGATACAGCTAACTACAACACGTCTTGAGCAGCAGGAGAATAGTGTTAATGGACTACAGACCATTAGACACCATGGATTAATGGAGAAGAGACCATGGGTTAATGGTGGACTAACTGCAGACCATTGGTCAATGGTGAACTAACTACAGACCATGGGTTATTGGTGGACTAACTACAGACCATGGGTTATTGGTGGACTAACTACAGACCATGGGTTATTGGTGGACTAACTACAGACCATGGGAAAACAGAAAGGAAAATGTCACACTGCTGCTCATGCTCCCAGCTGATATTTATTTATAATGTTTCCACCCTTAGGTCTTCATCAGGTATCCAGGACCTAATGGTGGAAACATTGTTATAAATAAATATCTGGTAGCACGAGCAGCAGTGTGACGTTTTCCTTTCTGTTTTCCATGAGTTTACCTAGAACTCCAGCACCTGTGGAGACAACATGGCTGCCGTGCTGTGGCAGTGAGAGAGACTGGGTTAGAGCGTGCTGTGGCAGTGAGAGAGACTGGGTTAGGGCGTGCTGTGGCAGTGAGACTAGGTTAGGGCGTGCTGTGGCAGTGAGAGAGACTAGGTTAGGGCGTGCTGTGGCAGTGAGACACAGAGGGGGGGTCATGGACACTTTAAGAACCAGAACTGACCTGTCCTGATGGAGGGGCAGGACATGCACTTCAACAGCCAATTCGCTCCACCCGTCTCTGATAGGAGTGACTCTGAGACTGACGATTGGGTCTAGGAGTCCTTTGGGATATTCTACCAGACATGATTGGTCTAGAAGTCTTTGGGATATTCTACCAGACATGATTGGTCTAGAAGTCTTTGGGATATTCTACCAGACATGATTGGTCTAGAAGTCTTTGGGATATTCTACCAGACATGATTGGTCTAGAAGTCTTTGGGATATTCTACCAGACATGATTGGTCTAGAAGTCTTTGGGATATTCTACCAGACATGATTGGTCTAGAAGTCCTTGGGATATTCTATCAGACATATAGTGACAGATCTAAACTCTGATACGTTGTGGTATGGAACTGTATCAGCACTCAGAAATCAGTTTTACACAGAAACATCTTACCTGCCATGGAATCATTCACCAATCAGTATGTTTTGACAGAAGGCCGTGCCAGATGCAGTATAACTCTGATCTTAGATCCAACTAGACACACTGTATACAGCGCCTTCAGAAAGTCTTCACACCCCTGGACTTTTTACACATGTTGTGTTACAGCCTGAATTTAAAATGGATTCAATGTCACTGGTCTACACACAATAATACCCCATAATGTCAAGGTGAATTTATGTTTGTAGAATTTTTTTTATGAGAAGCTAAAATGTCTTGAGTCAGTAAGTATTCAACCCCTTTATTATGGCCAGCCTAAATAAGTTCAGGAATACACATTTGCTTACCAAGTTGCATGGACTCAGTCTGTGTGCAATAATACTGTTTAGCATGTTTCTTGAATGACTACCTTATCTCTGTACCCCACACATACAGATAATTGTAAGGTCCCTCAGTCGAGCAGTGAATTTCAAACACAGATACAACCACAAAGACCAGAGAGGTTTTCCAATGCCTTGCAAAGAAGGGCACCTATTGGTAGATGGGTCAAATAAAAAAGCAGACATTGATTATCTCTTTGAGCATGGTGAATTTTTTAATTACACTTTGGATAGCATATCAACACACCAAGTCACTACAAAGATGCAAGCGTCCTTCCTAACTCAGTTGCAGGAGAGGAAGGAAATCACTCAGGGATTTCACCATGTGGCCAATGGTGACTTTAAAACAGTTAAGAGTTTAATGGCTGTGATAGAAAACTGAGGATGGATCAACAACATTGTAGTTACTCCACAATACTAACTTGAATGACAGAGTGAAAAGAAGGACGCCTCTACAGAATACAAATATTCTAAAACGTGCATCCTTTTGTAAGGCACTAAAGTAAAACTACAAAACATATGTCAAAGACATTAACACTTTGTATTCAGGACATAAAGTTATGTTAGGGGCACATCCAATACAACACATCACTGAGTACCACTCTCCATATTTTCAAGCATGGTGGTGACTGCATCATGTTATGGGTGTGCTTTTCATCATTAAGGACTGGGGAGGTTTTCAGGATAAAAAAGAACCGAATGGAGCTAAGCACAGACAAAATCCTAGAGGAAGACCTGGTTCAGTCTGCTTTCCAACAGACACTGGGAGATGAATTCACCTTTCAGCAGGACAAAAACTTAAAATACAAGGCCAAATATACACTGAACAAAAATATAAACGCAACATGCTACAATTTCAAAGATTCTACTGAGTTACAGGTCATAAGGAAATCAGTCAATTGAAATAAATTAATTAGACCCTAATCTATGGATTTCACATGACTTGAAATACAGATATACATCTGTTGGCCACAGGTACCTTAACAAAAAGGTGGATGGATCAGAAAACCAGTCAGTATCTTTTTTTTTACCCTTATTTAACTAGGCAAGTCAGTTAAGGACACATTCTTATTTTCAATGACTGCCTAGGAACAGTGGGTTAACTGCCTGTTCAGGGGCAGAACGACAGATTTGTACCTTGTCAGCTCGGCGATTTGAACTTGCAACCTTTCTGTAACTAGTCCAACACTCTAACCACTAGGCTACCCTGCCGCCCATTTGGTGTGACCCCCATTTGCCTCAAGCACTGCAACACATCTCCATCGCATAGAGTTGATAAGGCTGTTAATTGTGACCTGTGGAATGTTGTGCCACTCCTCTTCAATGGCTGTGTGCAGTTGCTGGATATTGGCAGGAACTGGAACACACTGTCATACACGTTGATACAGAGCATCCCAAACATGCTCAATTAGTGACATGTCTGGTGAGTATGCAGGCCATGGAAGAACTGGGACATTTTCAGCTTCCAGGAATTGTGTTCAGATCCATGTGACATGGGGCTGTGCATTATAATACTGAAACACGAGGTGATGGCGGTGGATGAATGGCACGACAATGGGCCTCAGGATCTCATCACGGTATCTCTGTGCATTATAATACTGAAACACGAGGCGGTGGATGAATGGCACGACAATGGGCCTCAGGATCTCATCACGGTATCTCTGTGCATTAAAATTGCCATCGATAAAATGCAGTTGTGTTCATTATCCATAGTTTATGCCTGCCCATACCATAACCCCGCCGCCACCATGGGGTACTCTGTTCATCAGCAAACCTCTCGTACACTCGACGCCATACACACTGTCTACCATCTGCCCGGGACAGTTGAAACTGGGATTAATCCATGAAGAGCACACTTCTCCAGCGTGCCAATGACAATTGAAGGTGAGCATTTTCCCACTGAAGATGGTTACGACGCCGAACACGCAGATGAGCTTCCCTGAGACAGTTTTTGACATTTTGTGCAGAAATTCTTCGGTTGTGCAAACCCACAGTTTCATCAGCTGTCCAGCTGGCTGGTCTCAGACAATCCCGCAGGTGAAGAAGCTGGTTATGGAGGTCCTGGGCTACAGTGGTTACACGTGGTCTGCGGTTCTGAGGCTGGTTGGACGTACTGCCAAATTCTCTAAAACTACGTTGAAGGCGGCTTATGGTAGAAATTAACATTAAATTATCAGGCAACAGCTCTGGCGGACATTCTTGCCGTCAGCATGCCAATCGCACGCTCCCTTAAAACTTGAGACTTCTTGGCATTGTGCTGTGTGACAAAACTGCACATTTGTGTGGCCTTTTATTGTCCCCAGCACAAGGGGTACCTGTGTAATGGTCATGCTGTTTCATCAGCTTCTTGATTTGCCACACCTGTCAGGTGGATGGATTATCTTGGCAAAGGATAAATGCTCACTAATGGATGTCAACAAATTAGTGCACAACATTTGAGTGAAATAAGCTGTTTGTGTGAAACAGTATGAAACATTTCTGGGATGTTTTATTTCAGCTCATTAAACATGGGACCAACACTTATCTATTTTTGTTCAGTATACATTTGAGTTGCTTACCAAGATGACATGGAATGTTCCTGTGTGGCCTAGTTACAGTTTTTACTTAAAACTACTTGAAAATCTATGGCAAGACCTTAAAATGGCAGTCTAGCAATGATCAACAACCAACTTGACAGAGCTTGAAGAATTAAAAAGCTCTTAGAGACTTACCCAGAAAGACACAGGTGTAATCGTTGCCAAAGGTGATTCTAACATGTATTGACTCAGGGGGTTGAATACTTATCTAATCACAATATATTAGTGTTTTATTTTTCTTTCTTTTTTACAGATGTTAGAATTTTTCTTCCACTGTGACGGAGTATTTTGTGTAGATCGTTGACAAAGAAATGACAATTAAATCCATTTTAATCCCACTTTGTAAAACAACCAAATCTGAAAAGAGTCCAGAGGTACTTTCTATTAGACATTGATACATATAACCGGTTTGAATGATCTTCACAACATGTCTGTTCTGCAGCATGGAGGAGCACAGGAACAGTCTTCTATGAGCTGATCTGGAGTCAGGTCTATACTTCCCAAAGTGACTGCTGTCTGCTGTTTGCTGGCTAATACTACAACATGTTGCTGATGTGTAACCACTTACAGTACTGTCTCCTTACTCTACAAACAAACCTTTTCCCCCACCTTGTTTCACTTGGTTTAGCTTGACATTCAGACCAGATCTGGACCGGGCTACCTGAGACGGTACGACCAGATCTGGACCGGGCTACCTGAGACGGTACGACCAGATCTGGACCGGGCTACCTGAGACGGTACGACCAGATCTGGACCGGGCTACCTGAGACGGTACGACCAGATCTGGACCGGGCTACCTGAGACGGTACGACCAGATCTGGACCGGGCTACCTGAGACGGTACGACCAGATCTGGACCGGGCTACCTGAGACGGTACGACCAGATCTGGACCGGGCTACCTGAGACGGTACGACCAGATCTGGACCGGGCTACCTGAGACGGAACGACCAGATCTGGACCGGGCTACCTGAGACGGTACGACCAGATCTGGACCATTCCATTGGCCCTAAAGTGTCCCGGAGCACTGGGCGAGTTAAAACTAATTCACCCTCTCTCTGGTTCTGTTTTGGGGAACACCTGCCCCCCCATCCTACTATGCAGGGAGCCTTGATTCACACTAAAACTAAAACCCTGGTATAGTTGTTTTTTGGAATGAAGAAAATCCAACTGAAACCTCACATTACTATTTAATAAAGGTTCTTTGGTTTCTGTTTTTCAGTCTTGTTTTAATCTGTCTGCATTCTGTAATTCCTCAAACTGAACTTTTGTTGTAATGACTAGACAGTATGTTTCAACCTTGTAAGTTAGTACAGTATATAACCCTATTGTGCTCCCATATCATACAGTCAAAGAGTCTAACTGCTTCTGTGGTCTAATCATGTCTTTCTAACCCTGGAATTGTTTAGCCCAGTCTGTGATGTCATGTTTCAGTTGGAATCTACTTGTGCCTCCATGTCGCCACCTGCTGTACAGACAACACAGTAGGAACAGCTTTCTGAATCTTGCCTGTGAAAGAATCTGTGGCCCTCCATTAGTGGTACAGTGACTCCCGGACGTCAGAGGAAGTTCACCTTTACCTTCCCTGGGCTGGAAGATCAGCCGCCTCTGTCCATTTGATAAATAGTTCAATAAAAAACTTGAATAGCCACCAATGAATATTCAAATGAAACTTGGTGTAGTGTGAACACCACAGTGTGGAGTCCAAAGGTGTTAAGGAGCGCTGCCATCCCTCCCTGAGATGCTCATTGCTGTCAGCGTCCTACAGTGTGGAGTCCAAAGGTGTTAAGGAGCGCTGCCATCCCTCCCTGAGATGCTCATTGCTGTCAGCGTCCTACAGTGTGGAGTCCAAAGGTGTTAAGGAGTGCTGCCATCCCTCCCTGAGATGCTCATTGCTGTCAGCGTCCTACAGCGTGGAGACGTCCTACAGTGTGGAGTCCAAAGGTGTTAAGGAGCGCTGCCATCCCTCCCTGAGATGCTCATTGCTGTCAGCGTCCTACAGTGTGGAGTCCTAAGGTGTTAAGGAGTGCTGCCATCCCTCCCTGAGATGCTCATTGCTGTCAGCGTCCCACAGTGTGGAGTCCAAAGGTGTTAAGGAGCGCTGCCATCCCTCCCTGAGATGCTCATTGCTGTCAGCGTCCTACAGTGTGGAGTCCTAAGGTGTTAAGGAGCGCTGCCATCCCTCCCTGAGATGCTCATTGCTGTCAGTGTCCTACAGTGTGGAGACGTCAGCGCCCTACAGCTTGGAGTCCAAAGGTGTTAAGGAGCGCTGCCATCCCTCCCTGAGATGCTCATTGCTGTCAGCGTCCTACAGTGTGGAGTCCAAAGGTGTTAAGGAGCGCTGCCATCCCTCCCTGAGATGCTCATTGCTGTCAGCGTCCTACAGTGTGGAGTCCTAAGGTGTTAAGGAGCGCTGCCATCCCTCCCTGAGATGCTCATTGCTGTCAGCGTCCTACAGTGTGGAGTCCTAAGGTGTTAAGGAGCGCTGCCATCCCTCCCTGAGATGCTCATTGCTGTCAGCGTCCTACAGTGTGGAGTCCAAAGGTGTTAAGGAGCGCTGCCATCCCTCCCTGAGATGCTCATTGCTGTCAGCGTCCTACAGCGTGGAGACGTCAGCGTCCTACAGCGTGGAGACGTCAGCGCCCTACAGCGTAAAGACGTCAGTGTCCTACAGCGTGGAGACGTCAGTGTCCTACAGCGTGGAGACGTCAGCGTCCTACAGCGTGGAGACGTCAGCACAGCGTAGAGACAGTGACCATACATACCCCAACCAGAAGCCATGGATTACAGGCAACATCCACACTGAGCTAAAGGCTATAGCTGCCACTTTCAAGTAGCAGGACTCTAATCCTGAAGCTTATAAGAAATTCCAAAATCCCTGACGAACCATCAAACAGGCAAAGCGTCAATATAGGACTAAGATCGTACTACACTGGCCCCGACTTTCATAGAATGTGGCAGGGCTTGCAAACCATTACAGACTACAAAGGGAAGCACAGCCAAGAGCTGCCCAGTGACACGAGCCTACCTGATGAGCTAAACTACTTCTACGCTCTCTTCGAGACATATAAAATCATTCTAAAATATTCTAAAGCCAGGTTAACAAACAGATCACCGTACCTTCTCCACTATGCAATCTGGTTTCCAAGCTGGTCAAGGGTGCACCTCAGCCACGCTCAAGGTCCTAAACGATATCATTACCACCAACGATAAAAGACAGTACAGTGCAGCCGTCTTCATCGACCTGGCCAAGGCTTTCGATTCTGTCAATCACCGCATTCTTATCGGCAGACTCAATAGCCTTGGTTTCTCAAATGACTGCCTCGCCTGGTTCACCAACTACTTCTCAGATAGAGTTCAGTGTGTCAAATCGGAGGGCCTGTTGTCCGGACCTCTGGCAGTCCCTATGGGGGTGCCACAGGGTTCAGTTCTTGGGCCGACTCTTTTCTCTGTATATATCAATGATGTCGCTCTTGCTGCTGGTGAGACGACACCATTCTGTATACATCTGGCCCTTCTTTGGACACTGTGCTAACAAACCTCCAAACGAGCTTCAATGCCATACAACACTCCTTCCAAGGCCTCCAACCGCTTTTAAATGCAAGAAACTAAGTGCATGCTCTTCAACCGATTGCTGCTCGCAGCCCGACTAGCATCACTACTCCGGACGGTTCTGACTTAGAATATGTGGACAACTACACATACCTAGGTGTCTATAAACTCTCCTTCCAGACTCACATTAAGAATCTCCAATCCAAAATTAAATCTAGAATCGGCTTCCTATTTCACAACGAAGCCTCCTTAACTCATGCTGCCGAACATACCCTCGTAAAACTGACTATCCTGCCGATCATTGACTCCGGTGATGTCATTTATAAAATAGCCTCCAAAACTCTACTCAGCAAACTGGATGCAGTCTATCACAGTGCCATCTGTTTGGTCACCAAATCCCCATTCACCACCCACCACTGCGACCTGTATGCTCTCGTTGGCTGACCCTCACTACATATTCGTCGCCAAACCCACTGGCTCCAGGGCATCTATAAGTCTATGCTAGGTAAAGCTCCACCTTATCTCAGCTCACTGGTCACCATAGCCACACCCACCCGTAGCACGCGCTCCAGCAGGTATATTTCACTGGTCATCCCCAAAGCCTATTCCTCCTTTGGCCGCCTTTCCTTCCAGTTCTCTGCTGCCAATGACTGGAGTGAATTTCAAAAATCACTGAAGCTGGAGTCTTACATCTCCCTCTCTAACTTTAAGCATCACCTGTCAGAGCAGCTTGCCGATCACTGTACCTGTACACAGCCAATCTGTAAATAGCCCACCCAACTACCCCCATATTGTTATTTATCCTCTTGCTCTTCTGCACCCCAGTATCTACTTGCACATCATCATCTGCACATCTATCACTCCAGTATTAATGCTAAATTGTGTTTATTTTGCCTCTATGGCCTATTTATTGCCTTACCTCCCTACATTTCTACATTTGCACACACTGTACATAGATTTTTCTATTGTGTTATTGACTGTACGTTTGTTTATGTGCAAACGTACAGTCAACTCTGTGTTGTTGTTTTTGTCGCACTGCTATGCATTATCTTGGCCAGGTCGCAGTTGTAAATGAGAGCTTGTTCTCAACTAGCCTACCTGGTTAAATAAAGGTGGGAAAAAAATAACATGCATGAGAGCACCAGCTGTTCCAGACGACTGTGTGATCACGCTCTCCGTAGCTGATGTGAGTAAAATCTTTAAACGGGTCAACTTTCACAAGGCCGCAGGGCCAGATGGATTGTCAAGACGTATACTGCGAGCATGCGCTGACCGGCAAGTGTCTTCACTGACATTTTCAACCTCTCCCTGTCCGAGTCTGTAATACCAACATGTTTTAAGCAGACCACCATAGTCCCTGTGCCCAAGAACACTAAGGTAATCTGCCGAAATGACTACTGACCCGTAGCACTCACGTCTGTAGCCATGAAGTGCTTTTAAAGGCAACACCATTATCACTTCAACACCATTATCCCAGAAACCCTCGAGCCACTCCAATTTGAATACCGCCAACAGATCCAGAGATGATGCAATCTCTATTGCACTCCACATTGCCCTTTCCCACCTGGACAAAAGGAACACCTATGTGAGAATGCTATTCATTGACAACAGCTCAACGTTCAACACCATTGTACCCTCAAAGCTCATCAATAAGCTAAGGACCCTGGGACTAAACACCTCCCTCTGCAACTGGATCCTGGACTTCCTGACGGGCCTGCCCCCAGGTGGTAAGGGTAGGTAACAACACATTTGCCATGCTGATCCTCAACACAGGGGCCCCTCATGGGTGCGTACTCAGTCCCCTCTTGTACTCCCTGTTCACTCATGACTGCATGGCCAGGCTTGACTCCAACACCATCATTAAGTTTGCCGATGACACAACAGTGGTAGGCCTGATCACCGACAACAACGAGACAGCCTATAGGGAGGAGGTCCGAGACCTGGCCGTGTGGTGGTAGGACAACAACCTCTCCCTCAACGTGATCAAGACAAGGCAGAAGGAGGACCGAGCACGCCCCTATTCTCATCGACGGGGCTGTCCACATTCCTTGGTGTCCACATCACCAACAAACTAACATGACAGCACACCAAGAGAGTTGTGAAGAGGGCACGACAAAATCTATTCCCCCTCAGTAGACTGAAAAGATTTGTCATGGGTCCTCAGATCCTCAAAAGGTTCTACAGCTGCAAAATCGAGTTCATCCTGACTGGTTGCATCACTGCCTGGTATGGCAGCTGCTCGGCCTCCGACCGCAAGGCACTTCAGAGGGTTGTGCATACGGCCCAGTACATCACTGGGGCCAAGCTTCCTGCCATCCAGGACCTCTATATCAGGCAGTGTCAGAGGAAGGCCCTAACAATTGTCAAAGACTCCAGCCACCCCAGTCATAGACTGTTCACGGCAAGCGGTACCGGAGCGCCAAGTCTAGGTTCAAGAGGCTTCTTAAAAGCTTCTACCCCCAAGCCATAAGACTCCTGAACAGCTTCTACCCCCAAGCCATAAGACTCCTGAACAGCTTCTACCCCCAAGCCATAAGACTCCTGAACAGCTTCTACCCCCAAGCCATAAGACTCCTGAACAGCTAATCAAATGGCTACCCAAACTATTTGCACTGCCCCCCTTTTCAGGTTGCTGGTACTCTGATATTATCTATGCATAGTCACTTTAATAACTCTACCTACATGAACATATTACCTCGACTAACCGGTGCCCCCGCACATTGACTCTTTACCGGTACCACCTGTATATAGTCTCGCTATTGTTATTTTACTGATGCTCTTTAATTACTGGTTCCTGTTATTTCTTATTGTTATTCATATTTTTTAAACTGCGTTGTTGGATAGGGGCTTGTAAGTAAGCATTTCACTAAGGTCTACACTAGGGTTAGGGTTAGGGGTTAGGGTTAGGTTTAGGGTTCCTGGTCTACAGGAATACCTGTTGTATTCGGCGCATACAATTTGATTTGAGACGTCAGTACAGCGTAGCGACGTCAGCAGCCTACAGTGTAGAAGTCTTTGATTTGAGACGTCAGTACAGCGTAGCGACGTCAGCAGCCTACAGTGTAGAAGTCTTTGATTTGAGACGTCAGTACAGCGTAGCGACGTCAGCAGCCTACAGTGTAGAAGTCTTTGATTTGAGACGTCAGTAGCGACGTCAGCAGCCTACAGTGTAGAAGTCTTTGATTTGAGACGTCAGTACAGCGTAGCGACGTCAGCAGCCTACAGTGTAGAAGTCTTTGATTTGAGACGTCAGTACAGCCTAGCGACGTCAGCAGCCTACAGTGTAGAAGTCTTTGATTTGAGACGTCAGTACAGCGTAGCGACGTCAGCAGCCTACAGTGTAGAAGTCTTTGATTTGAGACGTCAGTACAGCGTAGCGACGTCAGCAGCCTACAGTGTAGAAGTCTTTGATTTGAGACGTCGGCACAGCGTAGCGACGTCAGCAGCCTACAGTGTAGAAGTCTTTGATTTGAGACGTCGGCACAGCGTGGGGACGTCGGCACAGCGTGGGGACGTCGGCACAGCGTGGGGACGTCGGCACAGCGTAGCGACGTCAGCAGCCTACAGTGTAGAAGTCTTTGATTTGAGTAGTAGGCACAGCGTGGGGACGCCGGCACAGCGTGGAGACGCCGGCACAGCGTGGGGACGCCGGCACAGCGTGGGACGCCGGCACAGCGTGGGGACGCCGGCACAGCGTGGGGACGCCGGCACAGCGTGGGGACGCCGGCACAGCGTGGGGACGTCGGCACAGCGTGGGGACGTCGGCACAGCGTGGGACGCCGGCACAGCGTGGGGACGCCGGCACAGCGTGGGGACGCAGCTGGGGACGCCGGCACAGCGTGGGGACGCCGGCACAGCGTGGGGACGCCGGCACAGCGTGGGGACGCCGGCACAGCGTGGGGACGTCGGTGTCGGTAGCCTACAGTGTAGAAGTCTTTACATGGAAACTGATGACTGTACATACTGCATTTATTGAGAATTATTCTGAATTTTATACAACATTCAAGAGTAATCTACGCTTAATTGAAATGGTTGTTTTAAATTGATCCCTGGTATTGATCTCATTATATGAATAATAGGTTATTAATCATATGAATCCAGAATGTATTGGACCACAGACAAGAAAATAAAATGATTTGACAAATCTCCCCTGTCAATGGGAAGGCAGAGAAACACACTATTAGTAACACATCTGATTGGCACAAATAGTCCATAGCACAAACTGTCAGGAAAATATTAAACGTGTTCCCTTCAAACAGGATACACAGCTAATTGAAATATTGGGGTCAAAACAAGTTAGGTTAACACTACATAAACAAGGTCAAAAACTTGTACGGATGCAATTTTTTTGATTGTCTGTTTTGTACTAGGGTTAATGTAATTTAAAAATATATATTTTAAAGGCAAGTCAATTAAGAACAAACATAGACACCACAACACTACATAGAGAGAGACACCACAACACTACATAGAGAGAGACACCACAACACTACATAGAGAGAGACACCACAACACTACATAGAGAGAGACACCACAACACTACATAGAGAGAGACACCACAACACTACATAGAGAGAGACACCACAACACTACATAGAGAGAGACACCACAACACTACATAGAGAGAGACACCACAACACTACATAGAGAGAGACACCACAACACTACAGAGAGAGACACCACAACACTACATAGAGAGAGACACCACAACACTACAGAGAGACACCACAACACTACATAGAGAGAGACACCACAACACTACATAGAGAGAGACACCACAACACTACATAGAGAGAGACACCACAACACTACATAGAGAGAGACACCACAACACTACATAGAGAGAGACACCACAACACTACATAGAGAGAGACACCACAACACTACAGAGAGACACCACAACACTACATAGAGAGAGACACCACAACACTACATAGAGAGAGACACCACAACACTACATAGAGAGAGACACCACAACACTACATAGAGAGAGACACCACAACACTACATAGAGAGAGACACCACAACACTACATAGAGAGAGACACCACAACACTACATAGAGAGAGACACCACAACACTACATAAAGAGAGACACCACAACACTACATAAAGAGAGACACCACAACACTACATAGAGAGAGACACCACAACACTACATAGAGAGAGACACCACAACACTACAGAGAGACACCACAACACTACAGAGAGACACCACAACACTACATAGAGACACCACAACACTACATAGAGAGAGACACCACAACACTACATAGAGAGAGACACTACATAGAGAGAGACACCACAACACTACATAGAGACACCACAACACTACATAGAGAGAGACACCACAACACTACATAGAGAGAGACACTACATAGAGAGAGACACCACAACACTACATAGAGAGAGACACCACAACACTACATAGAGAGAGACACCACAACACTACATAGAGAGAGACACCACAACACTACAGAGAGACACCACAACACTACAGAGAGAGAGACACCACAACACTACATAGAGACACCACAACACGACATAGAGAGACACAACACTACATAGAGAGACGCAACACTACATAGAGACACCACAACACTACAGAGAGACACCACAACACTACACAGAGACACCACAACACTACAGAGAAACACCACAACACTACATAGAGACAACACAACACTACATAGAGAGAGACACCACAACACTACATAGAGACACCACAACACTACACAGAGAAACAACACTACATAGAGACACCACAACACTACATAGAGAGAGACACCACAACACTACACAGAGAACCACCACAACACTACATAGAGAGAGACACCACAACACTACACAGAGAAACAACACTACATAGAGACACCACAACACTACACAGAGAAACACCACAACACTACATAGAGACACCACAACACTACATAGAGACACCACAACACTACATAGAGACACCACAACACTACAGAGAGACACCACAACACTACATAGAGACACCACAACACTACATAGAGACACCACAACACTACAGAGAGACACCACAACACTACATAGAGAGACACAACACTACATTTACATTTAAGTCATTTAGCAGACGCTCTTATCCAGAGCGACTTACACTACATAGAGAGAGACACCACAACACTACATAGAGAGAGACACCACAACACTACATAGAGAGAGACACCACAACACTACAGAGAGACACCACAACACTACATAGAGAGACACAACACTACATAGAGACACCACAACACTACATAGAGAGACACAACACTACATAGAGACAACACAACACTACATAAAGAGAGACAACACTACATAAAGAGAGACACCACAACACTACAGAGAGACACCACAACACTACAGAGAGACACCACAACACTACAGAGAAACACTACAGAGAAACACCACAACACTACAGAGAGAGAGACACCACAACACTACAGAGAGACACCACAACACTACAGAGAGACACCACAACACTACAGAGAAACACCACAACACTACAGAGAAACACCACAGAGAGACACCACAACACTACATAGAGACACCACAACACTACATAGAGACACCACAACACTACAGAGAAACACCACAACACTACAGAGAAACACCACAGAGAGACACCACAACACTACAGAGAGACACCACAACACTACAGAGAGACACCACAACACTACAGAGAGACACCACAACACTACAGAGAAACACTACAACACTACAGAGAAACACTACAGAGAGACACCACAACACTACAGAGAGACACCACAACACTACAGAGAAACACCACAACACTACAGAGAAACACTACAGAGAGACACCACAACACTACAGAGAGACACCACAACACTACAGAGAAACACTACAGAGAGACACCACAACACTACAGAGAGACACCACAACATGGCAGCAACACAGATCTAAGGTAGTGTTAGTTTGTTTTGTGGTGGTGGCGTTGTCCTCCTCTTCACTTGCCCAGAGCCTTGTCCAGGTTGAGACCTAACCCTAACGGAGGAGAGACCTAACCCTAACGGAGGAGAGACCTAACCCTAATGGAGGAGCAACACTGATCTAAGGTAGTGTTAGTTTGTTTTGTGGTGGTGGCGTTGTCCTCCTCTTCACTTGCCCAGAGCCTTGTCCAGGTTGAGACCTAACCCTAACGGAGGAGAGACCTAACCCTAACGGAGGAGAGACCTAACCCTAACGGAGGAGAGACCTAACCCTAACGGAGGAGAGACCTAACCCTAACGGAGGAGAGACCTAACCCTAACGGAGGAGAGACCTAACCCTAACGGAGGAGAGACCTAACCCTAACGGAGGAGAGACCTAACCCTAATGGAGGAGCAACACTGATCTAAGGTAGTGTTAGTTTGTTTTGTGGTGGTGGCATTGTCCTCCTCTTCACTTGCCCAGAGCCTTAAACAGGTTGAGACCTAACCCTAACGGAGGAGAGACCTAACCCTAATGGAGGAGAGACCTAACCCTAACGGAGGAGAGACCTAACCCTAACGGAGGAGAGACCTAACCCTAACGGAGGAGAGACCTAACCCTAATGGAGGAGAGACCTAACCCTAACGGAGGAGAGACCTAACCCTAATGGAGGAGAGACCTAACCCTAACGGAGGAGAGACCTAACCCTAACGGAGGAGAGACCTAACCCTAACGGAGGAGAGACCTAACCCTAATGGAGGAGCAACACTGATCTAAGGTAGTGTTAGTTTGTTTTGTGGTGGTGGCGTTGTCCTCCTCTTCACTTGCCCAGAGCCTTGTCCAGGTTGATCCTGATGGCGTCCAGAAAGTCTGATGTGTTGACGTAATGTTCATTCAGCTTGCAGCTGCAAAATCACATGACAGGTTGGATTAGACACTTTGATGAACTAGGCAGGTGTGTACGACAACACTAAGGGCTCTATTCAATCTGATTGCGGGTTATAGGGTTAGGGTTAGGGTTATAGGCATTGCGGCTTTTCAAGGGAATTTCCGATTGAGCCAACATATGCACTGTTTACCATGAATGTTTTTTTGGCAAACCTGGGAACATTGCCTTTAAAGCTGCATAAGGGGAAACAGCGCCACTGTTCACCCCAGCACATAGTTATTGTTTTTGAATGTAGATGAAATAGAGGAGAGACCAGAATTGTGGTAATGTAGATGAAACGGAGGAGAGACCAGCATTGTGGTAATGATGATGAAACGGAGGAGAGGAGAGACCTAACCCTAACGGAGGAGAGGAGAGACCTAACCCTAACGGAGGAGAGGAGAGACCTAACCCTAACGGAGGAGAGACCTAACCCTAACGGAGGAGAGGAGAGACCTAACCCTAACGGAGGAGAGGAGAGACCTAACCCTAACGGAGGAGAGGAGAGACCTAACCCTAACGGAGGAGAGGAGAGACCTAACCCTAACGGAGGAGAGGAGAGACCTAACCCTAACGGAGGAGAGGAGAGACCTAACCCTAACGGAGGAGAGGAGAGACCTAACCCTAACGGAGGAGAGGAGAGACCTAACCCTAACGGAGGAGAGGAGAGACCTAACCCTAACGGAGGAGAGGAGAGACCTAACCCTAACGGAGAGGAGAGGAGAGACCTAACCCTAACGGAGGAGAGGAGAGACCTAACCCTAACGGAGGAGAGGAGAGACCTAACCCTAACGGAGGAGAGGAGAGGAGAGACCTAACCCTAACGGAGGAGAGGAGAGGAGAGACCTAACCCTAACGGAGGAGAGGAGAGACCTAACCCTAACGGAGGAGAGGAACCTAACCCTAACGGAGGAGAGGAGAGACCTAACCTAACGGAGGGAGGAGAGACCTAACCTAACGGAGGAGAGGAGAGACCTAACCCTAACGGAGGAGGAGAGGAGAGACCTAACCCTAACGGAGGAGGAGAGGAGAGACCTAACCCTAACGGAGGAGAGGAGAGACCTAACCCTAACGGAGGAGGAGAGACCTAACCCTAACGGAGGAGAGACCTAACCCTAACGGAGGAGAGGAGAGACCTAACCCTAACGGAGGAGAGGAGAGACCTAACCCTAACGGAGGAGGAGAGACCTAACCCCTAACGGAGAGAGAGGAGAGGAGCCTAACCCTAACGGAGGAGAGGAGAGACCTAACCCTAACGGAGGAGAGGAGAGACCTAACCCTAACGGAGGAGAGGAGAGACCTAACCCTAACGGAGGAGAGGAGAGACCTAACCCTAACGGAGGAGAGAGAGAGACCTAACCCTAACGGAGGGAGGGAGACCTAACCCTAACGGAGGAGGAGGAGAGGAGAGAGACCTAACCCTAACGGAGGAGAGGAGGAGACCTAACCCTAACGGAGGAGAGGAGAGACCTAACCCTAACGGAGGAGAGGAGAGGAGAGACCTAACCCCTAACCCTAACGGAGGAGAGGAGAGACCTAACCCTAACGGAGGAGAGGAGAGACCTAACCCTAACGGAGGAGAGAGAGGAGACCTAACCCTAACGGAGGAGAGGAGAGACCTAACCCTAATGGAGGAGAGGAGAGACCTAACCTAACGGAGGAGAGAGGAACCTAACCCTAACGGAGGAGAGGAGAGACCTAACCCTAACGGAGGAGAGGAGAGACCTAACCCTAACGGAGGAGAGGAGCGACCTAACCCTAACGGAGGAGAGGAGAGACCTAACCCTAACGGAGGAGAGGAGAGACCTAACCCTAACGGAGGAGAGGAGAGGAGAGACCTAACCCTAACGGAGGAGAGGAGAGGAGAGACCTAACCCTAACGGAGGAGAGGAGAGACCTAACCCTAACGGAGGAGAGGAGAGACCTAACCCTAACGGAGGAGAGGAGAGACCTAACCCTAACGGAGGAGAGGAGAGACCTAACCCTAACGGAGGAGAGGAGAGACCTAACCCTAACGGAGGAGAGGAGAGACCTAACCCTAACGGAGGAGAGGAGAGACCTAACCCTAACGGAGGAGAGGAGAGACCTAACCCTAACGGAGGGGAGGAGAGACCTAACCCTAACGGAGGAGAGGAGAGACCTAACCCTAACGGAGGAGAGGAGAGACCTAACCCTAACAGAGGAGAGGAGAGACCTAACCCTAACGGAGGAGAGGAGAGACCTAACCCTAACGGAGGAGAGGAGAGACCTAACCCTAACGGAGAGGAGAGGAGAGACGGAGGAGAGGAGAGACCTAACCCTAACGGAGGAGAGGAGAGACCTAACCCTGACGGAGGAGAGGAGAGACCTAACCCTAACGGAGGAGAGGAGAGACCTAACCCTAACAGAGGACGGAGGAGGACCTAACCTAACGGAGGAGAGGAGACCTAACCCTAACGGAGGAGAGGAGAGACCTAACCCTAACGGAGGAGAGGAGAGACCTAACCCTAACGGAGGAGAGGAGAGACCTAACCCTAACGGAGGAGAGGAGAGACCTAACCCTAACGGAGGAGAGGAGAGACCTAACCCTAACGGAGGAGAGGAGAGACCTAACCCTAACGGAGGAGAGGAGAGACCTAACCCTAACGGAGGAGAGGAGAGACCTAACCCTAACGAGAGGAGAGGAGAGACCTAACCCTAACAGAGGAGAGGAGAGACCTAACCCTAACGGAGGAGAGGAGAGACCTAACCCTAACGGAGGAGAGGAGAGACCTAACCCTAACAGAGGAGAGGAGAGACCTAACCCTAACGGAGGAGAGGAGAGACCTAACCCTAACGGAGGAGAGGAGAGACCTAACCCTAACGGAGGAGAGAGAGACCTAGACCCCTAACGGAGGGAGGAGAGACCTAACCCTAACGGAGGAGAGGAGAGACCTAACCCTAACGGAGGAGAGGAGAGACCTAACCCTAACGGAGGAGAGGAGAGACCTAACCCTAACGGAGGAGAGGAGAGACCTAACCCTAACGGAGGAGAGGAGAGACCTAACCCTAACGGAGGAGAGGAGAGACCTAACCCTAACGGAGGAGAGGAGAGACCTAACCCTAACGGAGGAGAGGAGAGACCTAACCCTAACGGAGGAGAGACCTAACCCTAACGGAGGAGAGGAGAGACCTAACCCTAACGGAGGAGAGGAGAGACCTAACCCTAACGGAGGAGAGGAGAGACCTAACCCTAACGGAGGAGAGGAGAGACCTAACCCTAACGGAGGAGAGGAGAGACCTAACCCTAACGGAGGAGAGGAGAGACCTAACCCTAACGGAGGAGAGGAGAGACCTAACCCTAACGGAGGAGAGGAGAGACCTAACCCTAACGGAGGAGAGGAGAGACCTAACCCTAACGGAGGAGAGGAGAGACCTAACCCTAACGGAGGAGACGGAGGAGAGGAGAGACCTAACCCTAACGGAGGAGAGGAGAGACCTAACCCTAACGGAGGAGAGGAGAGACCTAACCCTAACGGAGGAGAGGAGAGACCTAACCCTAACGGAGGAGAGGAGAGACCTAACCCTAACGGAGGAGAGGAGAGACCTAACCCTAACAGAGGAGAGGAGAGACCTAACCCTAACGGAGGAGAGGAGAGACCTAACCCTAACGGAGGAGAGACCTAACCCTAACGGAGGAGAGACCTAACCCTAACGGAGGAGAGGAGAGACCTAACCCTAACGGAGGAGAGGAGAGACCTAACCCTAACGGAGGAGAGGAGAGACCTAACCCTAACGGAGGAGAGACCTAACCCTAACGGAGGAGAGACCTAACCCTAACGGAGGAGAGACCTAACCCTAACGGAGGAGAGGAGAGACCTAACCCTAACGGAGGAGAGGAGAGACCTAACCCTAACGGAGGAGAGGAGAGACCTAACCCTAACGGAGGAGAGGAGAGACCTAACCCTAACGGAGGAGAGGAGAGACCTAACCCTAACGGAGGAGAGGAGAGACCTAACCCTAACGGAGGAGAGGAGAGACCTAACCCTAACGGAGGAGAGGAGAGACCTAACCCTAACGGAGGAGAGGAGAGACCTAACCCTAACGGAGGAGAGGAGAGACCTAGAGACGGAGGAGAGGAGAGACCTAACCCTAACGGAGGAGAGGAGAGACCTAACCCCTAACGGAGGAGAGGAGAGACCTAACCCTAACGGAGGGAGGAGAGGAGAGACCTAACCCTAACGGAGGAGAGGAGAGACCTAACCCTAACGGAGGAGGAGAGGAGAGACCTAACCCTAACGGAGGAGAGGAGAGACCTAACCCAAACGGAGGAGAGGAGAGACCTAACCCTAACGGAGGAGAGGAGAGACCTAACCCTAACGGAGGAGAGGAGAGACCTAACCCTAACGGACGGAGGAGAGGAGAGACCTAAGAGACCTAACCCTAACGGAGGAGAGGAGAGACCTAACCCTAACGGAGGAGAGGAGAGACCTAACCCTAACGGAGGAGAGGAGAGGAGAGACCTAACCCTAACGGAGGAGAGGAGGAGAGGAGAGACCTAACCCTAACGGGAGGAGGAGAGGAGAGACCTAACCCTAACGGAGGGAGGAGGACGGAGGGAGGAGACCTAACCCTAACGGAGGAGAGGAGAGACCTAACCCTAACGGAGGAGAGGAGAGACCTAACCCTAACGGAGGAGAGGACCTAACCCTAACGGAGACCTAGACCTAACCCTAACGGAGGAGAGGAGAGACCTAACCCTAACGGAGGAGAGGAGGACCTAACCCTAACGGAGGGAGAGGAGAGACCTAACCCTAACGGAGGGAGGAGAGACCTAACCCTAACGGAGGAGGAGAGACCTAACCCTAACGGAGGAGAGGAGAGACCTAACCCTAACGGAGGAGAGGGAGAGACCTAACCCTAACGGAGGAGAGGAGAGACCTAACCCTAACGGAGGAGAGGAGAGACCTAACCCTAACGGAGGAGAGGAGAGACCTAACCCTAACGGAGGAGAGGAGAGACCTAACCCTAACGGAGGAGAGAGACCTAACCCTAACGGAGGACCTAACCCTAACGGAGGAGAGGAGAGACCTAACCCTAACGGAGGAGAGGAGAGACCTAACCTAACGGAGGAGAGGAGAGACCTAACCTAACGGAGGAGAGGAGAGACCTAACCCTAACGGAGGAGAGGAGAGACCTAACCCTAACGGAGGAGAGGAGAGACCTAACCCTAACGGAGGAGAGGAGAGACCTAACCCTAACGGAGGAGAGGAGAGACCTAACCCTAACGGAGGAGAGGAGAGACCTAACCCTAACGGAGGAGAGGAGAGACCTAACCCTAACGGAGGAGAGGAGAGGAGCGACCTAACCCTAACGGAGGAGAGGAGAGACCTAACCCCAACGGAGGAGAGGAGAGACCTAACCCTAACGGAGGAGAGGAGAGACCTAACCCTAACGGAGGAGAGGAGAGACCTAACCCTAACGGAGGAGAGGAGAGACCTAACCCTAACGGAGGAGAGGAGAGACCTAACCCTAACGGAGGAGAGGAGAGACCTAACCCTAACGGAGGAGAGGAGAGACCTAACCTAACCCTAACGGAGGAGCGACCTAACCCTGACGGAGGAGAGGAGAGACCTAACCCTAACGGAGGAGAGGAGAGACCTAACCCTAACGGAGGAGAGGAGAGACCTAACCCTAACGGAGGAGAGGAGAGGAGAGACCTAACCCTAACGGAGGAGAGGAGAGACCTAACCCTAACGGAGGAGAGGAGAGACCTAACCCTAACGGAGGAGAGGAGAGACCTAACCCTAACGGAGGAGAGGAGAGACCTAACCTAACGGAGGAGAGGAGAGACCTAACCCTAACGGAGGGAGAGGAGAGACCTAACCCTAACGGAGGAGAGGAGAGACCTAACCCTAACGGAGGAGAGGAGAGACCTAACCCTAACGGAGGAGAGGAGAGACCTAACCCTAACGGAGGAGAGGAGAGACCTAACCCTAACGGAGGAGAGGAGGAGACCTAACCCTAACGGAGGAGAGAGAGACCTAACCCTAACGGAGGAGAGAGAGGAGAGACCTAACCCTAACGGAGGGAGGAGAGACCTAACCTAACGAGGAGAGAGAGGAGCCCTAACCCTAACGGAGGGAGGAGAGACCTAACCCTAACGGAACCTAACGGAGGAGAGACCTAACCCTAACGGAGGAGAGGAGAGACCTAACCCTAACGGAGGAGAGGAGAGACCTAACCCTAACGGAGGAGAGGGAGAGACCTAACCCTAACGGAGGAGAGGAGAGACCTAACCCTAACGGAGGAGAGGAGAGAACGGAGAGAGGAGAGACCTAACCCTAACGGAGGAGAGGAGAGACCTAACCCTAACGGAGGAGAGGAGAGACCTAACCCTAACGGAGGAGAGGAGAGACCTAACCCTAACGGAGAGAGGAGAGACCTAACCCTAACGGAGGAGGAGAGACCTACCCTAACGGAGGGAGGAGGACCTAACCCCCTAACGGAGGAGAGACCTAACCTAACAGAGGAGAGGAGAGACCTAACGGAGGAGAGGAGAGACCTAACCCTAACGGAGGAGAGGAGAGACCTAACCCTAACGGAGGAGAGGAGAGACCTAACCCTAACGGAGGAGAGGAGAGACCTAACCCTAACGGAGGAGGGAGGAGAGGACGGAGGAGAGGAGAGACCTAACCCTAACGGAGGACGGAGGAGAGACCTAACCCTAACGGAGGGAGGAGAGACCTAACCTAACGGAGGAGAGGAGAGACCTAACCCTAACGGAGGAGAGGAGAGACCTAACCCTAACGGAGGAGAGGAGAGACCTAACCCTAACGGAGGAGAGGAGAGACCTAACCCTAACGGAGGAGAGGAGAGACCTAACCCTAACGGAGGAGAGGAGAGACCTAACCCTAACGGAGGAGAGGAGAGACCTAACCCTAACGGAGGAGGAGGAGAGACCTAACCCTAACGGAGGAGAGGAGAGGAGAGACCTAACCCTAACGGAGGAGAGGAGAGACCTAACCCTAACGGAGGAGAGGAGAGACCTAACCCTAACGGAGGAGAGGAGAGACCTAACCCTAACGGAGGAGAGGAGAGACCTAACCCTAACGGAGGAGAGGAGAGACCTAACCCTAACGGAGGAGAGGAGAGACCTAACCTAACGGAGGAGAGGAGAGACCTAACCCTAACGGAGGAGAGGAGAGGAGAGACCTAACCCTAACGGAGGAGCGGAGAGACCTAACCCTAACGGAGGGAGGAGAGACCTAACCCTAACGGAGGAGAGGAGAGACCTAACCCTAACGGAGGAGAGGAGAGACCTAACCCTAACGGAGGAGAGGAGAGACCTAACCCTAACGGAGGAGACCTAACCCTAACGGAGGAGAGGAGGAGAGACCTAACCCTAACGGAGGAGAGGAGAGACCTAACCCTAACGGAGGAGAGGAGAGACCTAACCCTAACGGAGGAGAGACCTAACCCTAACGGAGGAGAGGAGAGACCTAACCCTAACGGAGGAGAGACCTAACCCTAACGGAGGAGAGACCTAACCCTAACGGAGGAGAGGAGAGACCTAACCCTAACGGAGGAGAGGAGAGACCTAACCCTAACGGAGGAGAGGAGAGACCTAACCCTAACGGAGGAGAGGAGAGACCTAACCCCTAACGGAGGAGAGGAGAGACCTAACCCTAACGGAGGAGAGGAGAGACCTAACCCTAACGGAGGAGAGGAGAGACCTAACCCTAACGGAGGAGAGGAGAGACCTAACCCTAACGGAGGAGAGGAGAGACCTAACCCTAACGGAGGAGAGGAGAGACCTAACCCTAACGGAGGAGGAGAGACCTAACCCTAACCCTAACGGAGGAGAGACCTAACCCTAACGGAGGAGAGGAGAGACCTAACCCTAACGGAGGAGAGGAGAGACCTAACCTAACCCTAACGGAGGAGCGACCTAACCCTAACGGAGGAGAGACCTAACCCTAACGGAGGAGAGACCTAACCCTAACGGAGGAGAGACCTAACCCTAACGGAGGAGAGACCTAACCCTAACGGAGGAGAGGAGAGACCTAACCCTAACGGAGGAGAGGAGAGACCTAACCCTAACGGAGGAGAGGAGAGACCTAACCCGGACGGAGAGAGACGGAGGAGGAGGAGACCTAACCCTAACGGAGGAGGAGAGACCTAACCCTAACGGAGGAGAGGAGAGACCTAACCCTAACGGAGGAGAGGAGAGACCTAACCCTAACGGAGGAGAGGAGAGACCTAACCCTAACGGAGGAGAGGAGAGACCTAACCCTAACGGAGGGAGGAGAGACCTAACCTAACCCCTAACGGAGGGAGGAGAGACCTAACCCTAACGGAGGAGAGGAGAGACCTAACCCTAACGGAGGGAGGAGAGACCTAACCCTAACGGAGGAGAGAACCCTAACGGAGACCTAACCCTAACGGAGGAGAGGAGAGAGACCTAACCCTAACGGAGGAGAGGAGAGACCTAACCCTAACGGAGGAGAGGAGAGACCTAACCTAACGGAGGAGAGGAGAGACCTAACCCTAACGGAGGAGAGGAGAGACCTAACCCTAACGGAGGAGAGGAGAGACCTAACCCTAACGGAGGAGGAGAGGAGAGACCTAACCCTAACGGAGGAGAGGAGAGACCTAACCCTAACGGAGGACGGAGGAGAGACCTAACCCTAACGGAGGAGAGGAGAGACCTAACCCTAACGGAGGAGAGGAGAGACCTAACCTAACGGAGGAGAGGAGAGACCTAACCCTAACGGAGGAGAGGAGAGACCTAACCCTAACGGAGGAGAGACCTAACCTAACCTAACGGAGGAGACCTAACCCTAACGGAGGGAGAGACCTAACCCTAACGGAGGAGAGGAGAGACCTAACCCTAACGGAGGAGAGGAGAGACCTAACCCTAACGGAGGGAGGAGAGAGACCTAACCCTAACGGAGGGAGGAGAGACCTAACCCTAACGGAGGAGAGGAGAGACCTAACCCTAACGGAGGAGAGGAGAGACCTAACCCTAACGGAGGGAGGAGAGACCTAACCCTAACGGAGAGAGGAGAGACCTAACCCTAACGGAGGAGAGGAGGAGAGACCTAACCCTAACGGAGGAGAGGAGAGACCTAACCCTAACGGAGGAGAGGAGAGACCTAACCCTAACGGAGGAGAGGAGAGACCTAACCCTAACGGAGGGAGGAGAGACCTAACCCTAACGGAGGAGAGGAGAGAGACCTAACGGAGGAGAGGAGAGACCTAACCCTAACGGAGGAGAGGAGAGACCTAACCCTAACGGAGGAGAGAGACCTAACCCTAACGGAGGAGGAGAGACCTAACCTAACGGAGGAGAGGAGAGACCTAAACCTAACGGAGGAGAGGAGAGACCTAACCCTAACGGAGGAGGAGAGGAGAGACCTAACCCTAACGGAGGAGAGGAGAGACCTAACCCTAACGGAGGAGAGGAGAGACCTAACCCTAACGGAGGAGAGGAGAGACCTAACCCTAACGGAGGAGAGGAGAGACCTAACCCTAACAGAGGAGAGGAGAGACCTAACCCCTAACGGAGGAGCGACCTAACCCTAACGGAGGAGCGACCTAACACTAACGGAGGAGAGACCTAACCCTAACGGAGGAGAGACCTAACCCTAACGGAGGAGAGACCTAACCCTAACGGAGGAGAGGAGAGACCTAACCCTAACGGAGGGAGGAGGAGGAGAGGAGAGACCTAACCCTAACGGAGGAGAGGAGAGACCTAACCCTAACGGAGGAGAGAGACCTAACCCTAACGGAGGGAGGAGAGACCTAACCCTAACGGAGGGAGGAGAGACCTAACCCTAACGGAGGAGAGGAGAGACCTAACCCTAACGGAGGAGAGGAGAGACCTAACCCTAACGGAGGAGAGGAGAGACCTAGGGAGGAGAGGAGAGACCTAACCCTAAACGGGAGACCTAACCTAACGGAGGAGAGACCTAACCCTAACGGAGGACCTAACGGAGGAGAGACCTAACCCTAACGGAGGAGAGGAGAGACCTAACCCTAACGGAGGAGAGGAGAGACCTAACCTAACGGAGGGAGGAGAGACGGAGGAGAGGAGAGACCTAACCCTAACGGAGGAGAGACCTAACCCTAACGGAGGAGAGGAGAGACCTAACCCTAACGGAGGAGAGGAGAGACCTAACCCTAACGGAGGAGAGGAGAGACCTAACCCTAACGGAGGGAGGGAGGAGAGGAGAGACCTAACCCTAACGGAGGAGAGGAGAGACCTAACCCTAACGGAGGAGAGAGGAGAGACCTAACCCCTAACGGAGGAGAGGAGAGACCTAACCCCTAACGGAGGAGACGGAGGAGAGAGACCTAACCCTAACGGAGGAGAGGAGAGACCTAACCCTAACGGAGGAGAGGAGAGACCTAACCCTAACGGAGGAGAGGAGAGACCTAACCCTAACGGAGGAGAGGAGAGACCTAACCCTAACGGAGGAGAGGAGAGACCTAACCCTAACGGACCTAACCCTAACGGAGGAGAGGAGAGACCTAACCCCAACGGAGGAGAGGAGAGACCTAACCCCAACGGAGGAGAGGAGAGACCTAACCCTAACGGAGGAGAGGAGAGACCTAACCCCCTAACGGAGGAGAGGAGAGACCTAACCCTAACGGAGGAGAGGAGAGACCTAACCCTAACGGAGAGAGAGGAGAGACCTAACCCTAACGGAGGGAGGGAGACCTAACCCTGACGGAGGAGAGGAGAGACCTAACCCTAACGGAGGAGAGGAGAGACCTAACCCTAACGGAGGAGAGGAGAGACCTAACCCTAACGGAGGAGAGGAGAGACCTAACCCTAACGGAGGAGAGGAGAGACCTAACCCTAACGGAGGAGGAGGAGAGACCTAACCCTAACGGAGGAGAGGAGAGACCTAACCCTAACGGAGGAGAGGAGAGACCTAACCCTAACGGAGGAGAGGAGAGGAGAGACCTAACCCTAACGGAGGAGAGGAGAGACCTAACCCTAACGGAGGAGAGGAGAGACCTAACCCTAACGGAGGAGAGGAGAGACCTAACCCTAACGGAGGAGAGGAGAGACCTAACCCTAACGGAGGAGAGGAGAGACCTAACCCTAACGGAGGGAGGAGAGGAGAGACCTAACCCTAACGGAGGGAGGAGAGACCTAACCCTAACGGAGGGGAGGAGAGACCTAACCCTAACGGAGGAGAGGAGAGACCTAACCCTAACGGAGGGAGGAGAGACCTAACCCTAACGGAGGGGAGGAGAGACCTAACCCTAACGGAGGAGCGGAGAGACCTAACCCTAATGGAGGGGAGGAGAGACCTAACCCTAACGGAGGGAAGGACAGACCTAACCCTAACGGAGTAGAGGAGAGACCTAACCCTAACGGAGGGAAGGACAGACCTAACCCTAACGGAGGAGCGAACTAACCTAACCCTAACGGAGGAGAGGAGAGACCTAACCCTAACGGAGGAGAGGAGAGACCTAACCCTAACGGAGGAGAGGAGAGACCTAACCCTAACGGAGACCTAACCCTAACGGAGGAGGAGAGACCTAACCCTAACGGAGGAGAGGAGAGGAGAGACCTAACCCTAACGGAGGAGAGGGAGAGACCTAACCCTAACGGAGGAGAGGAGAGACCTAACCCTAACGGAGGAGAGGAGAGACCTAACCCTAACGGAGGAGAGGAGAGACCTAACCCTAACGGAGGAGAGGAGAGACCTAACCCTAACGGAGGAGAGGAGAGACCTAACCCTAACGGAGGAGAGGAGAGACCTAACCCTAACGGAGGAGAGGAGAGACCTAACCCTAACGGAGGAGAGGAGGACCTAACCCTAACGGAGGAGAGGAGAGACCTAACCCTAACGGAGGAGAGGAGAGACCTAACCCTAACGGAGGAGAGGAGAGAGACCCTAACCCTAACGGAGGAGAGGAGAGACCTAACCCTAACGGAGGAGGAGAGAGACCTAACCCTAACGACCTAACCCTAACGGAGGAGAGGAGAGACCTAACCCTAACGGAGGAGAGGAGAGACCTAACCCTAACGGAGGAGAGGAGAGACCTAACCCTAACGGAGGGAGGAGAGACCTAACCCTAACGGAGGAGAGGAGAGACCTAACCCTAACGGAGGGGAGGAGAGACCTAACCCTAACGGAGGAGAGGAGAGACCTAACCCTAACGGAGGGAGGAGAGACCTAACCCTAACGGAGAGAGGAGAGACCTAACCCTAACGGAGGAGAGGAGAGACCTAACCCTAACGGAGGAACCCTAACGGAGGACGGAGACCTAACCCTAACGGAGGAGGAGAGACCTAACCCTAACGGAGGAGAGGAGAGACCTAACCCTAACGGAGGGAGACCTAACCTAACGGGAGGAGACCTAACCCTAACGGAGGGAGAGGAGAGACCTAACCCTAACGGAGGAGAGGAGGAGAGACCTAACCCTAACGGAGGAGAGGAGAGACCTAACCCTAACGGAGGAGAGGAGAGACCTAACCTAACGGAGGAGAGGAGAGACCTAACCCTAACGGAGGAGAGGAGAGACCTAACCCTAACGGAGGAGAGGAGAGACCTAACCCTAACGGAGAGAGGAGAGACCTAACCCTAACGGAGGAGAGGAGAGACCTAACCCTAACGGAGGAGAGGAGAGAGACCTACCCTAACGGAGGAGAGGAGGGACCTAACGGAAGAGGAGAGACCTAACCCTAACTAACCTAACGGAGGAGAGAGAGACCTAACGGAGGAGGAGAGACCTAACCCAACGGAGGAGGAGAGACCTAACCCTAACGGAGGAGAGAGAGACCTAACCCCTAACTCCTAACCCTAACCAGAGAACGGAGGAGAGGACGGAGGAGAGGAGAGACCTAACCTAACGGAGGAGAGGAGAGACCTAACCCTAACGGAGGGGGAAGACCTAACCCTAAGGAGGACCTAACCCTAACGGAGGAGAGGAGAGACCTAACCCTAACGGAGGGAGGAGAGACCTAACCCTCTGGAGGAGGAGAGACCTAACCCTAACGGAGGAGAGGAGAGACCTAACCCTAACGGAGGAGAGGAGAGACCTAACCCTAACGGAGGACGGAGGGAGAGAGACCTAACCTAACGGAGGAGAGGAGAGACCTAACCTAACGGAGGAGGAGGACCTAACCCTAACGGAGGAGAGAGAGACCTAACCCTAACGGAGGAGAGGAGAGACCTAAGAGGAGAGACCTAACCCTAACGGAGGAGAGGAGAGACCTAACCCTAACGGAGAGGAGAGACCTAACCCTAACGGAGGGGAGAGACCTAACCCTAACGGAGGAGAGGAGAGACCTAACCCTAACGGAGGAGAGGAGAGACCTAACCCCAACGGAGGGAGGAGAGACCTAACCCTAACGGAGGAGAGGAGAGACCTAACCCTAACGGAGGAGAGACCCTAACGGAGGAGAGGAGAGACCTAACCCTAACGGAGGAGAGGGAGAGACCTAACCCTAACGGAGGAGAGGAGAGGACCTAACCCTAACGGAGGGAGGAGAGACCTAACCCGGAGGACGGAGGAGAGGAGAGACCTAACCCTAACGGAGGGGACGGAGGAGAGACCTAACCCTAACGGAGGGAGGAGAGACCTAACCCTAACGGAGGAGAGGAGAGACCTAACCCTAACGGAGGAGAGGAGAGACCTAACCCTAACGAGGGGAGGACGGAGGGAGAGACCTAACCCTAACGGAGGAGGAGGAGAGACCTAACCCTAACGGAGGAGAGGAGAGACCTAACCCTAACGGAGGAGAGGAGAGACCTAACCCTAACGGAGGGGAGGAGAGACCTAACCGAACGGAGGAGAGACCTAACCCTAACGGAGGAGAGGAGAGACCTAACCCTAACGGAGGAGAGGAGAGACCTAACCCTAACGGAGGAGAGGAGAGACCTAACCCTAACGGAGGAGAGGAGAGACCTAACCCTAACGGAGGAGAGGAGAGACCTAACCCTAACGGAGGAGAGGAGAGACCTAACCCTAAAGGAGGAGAGGAGAGACCTAACCCTAAAGGAGGAGAGGAGAGACCTAACCCTAACGGAGGAGAGGAGAGACCTAACCCTAACGGAGGAGAGGAGAGACCTAACCCTAACGGAGGAGAGGAGAGACCTAACCCTAACGGAGGAGAGGAGCGACCTAACCCTAACGGAGGAGAGGAGCGACCTAACCCTAACGGAGGAGAGGAGAGACGGAGGAGATTGTACTGATTGTACTGATTGTACTGTCTAGTGTAGTCACTTGGCCAGGGTTATACTAAGGACATGACTGTACTGTACTGTCTAGTGTAGTCACTTGGCCAGGGTTATACTAAGGACATGACTGTACTGTATAGTGTGGTATATATGCATGTAGTCACTTGGCCAGGCCGTGGATGCAGCCAGCCAGGTCCTTGGTCATCACACCACTCTCCACGATCTCCACACACACCCTCTCCAGAGTCTGGGAGAACCTACAGGTCAACAGGGGTTAGGGTTAGTTACCTACAGGGGTCAATGAGACAAAAGCATGTTAAGTATATTACAGGTTTTAGTAGTTATTGATCAAATCAAATGTTATTTGTCACATGCGCCAAATACAACAGGTGAAATGCTTACTTACTACAAGCCATTAACCAACAATGCGGTTTTAAGAAAAATAAGTGTTAAGTAAAAAATAGATTAAAAAAATAACAAATTCTTAAAGAGCAGCAGTAAAATAACAGTAGCGAGGTTATATACTGGGGGTACCGGTACAGAGTCAATGTGCAGTGGCACCGGTTAGTCGAGCAGCGTGAAAGAGGGGGTGGGGGAGACAATGCAAATAGTCTGGGTAGCCATTTGATTAGATGTTCTTGAGTGTTATGGCTTGGGGGTAGAAGCTGCTAAGAAGTATTTTGGACCTAGACTTGGTGCTCCGGTACCGCTTGTCGTGCAGTAGCAGAGAGAACAGTCTATGACTAGGGTGGCTGGAGTCTTTGGCAGTTGTTAGGGCCTTCCTCTGACACCGCCTGGTATAGAGGTCCTGGATGGCAGGAAGCTTGGCCCCAGTGATATACACACTAACCACTGTCGTGCTTTGCGGCCGGAGGCCGAGCAGTTGCCATACCAGGCAGTGATGCAACCAGTCAGGATACTCTCGATGGTGCAGCTGTAGAACTTTTTGAGGATCTGGGGATCCATGCCAAATCTTTTTAGTCTCCTGAGGGAGAATAGGCTTTTTGTTGTGCCCTCTTCACAACTGTCTTGGTGTGTTTGGACCATGATAGTTCGTTGGTGATGTGGACACCAAGGAACTTGAAGCTCTCAACCTGCTCCACTACAGCCCCGTCGATGAGAATGGGGGTGTGCTCGGTCCTCCTTTTTCTGTAGTCCACAATCATCTGCTTTGCCTTGATCACATTGAGGGAGAGGTTGTTATCCTGGCACCACACGGTCAGGTCTCTGACCTCCCAATAGGCTGTGTCATCATTTGTCGGTGATCAGGCCTACCATTGCTGTGTCATCAGCAAATTTAATGATGGTGTTGGAGTCATGCCTAGCCGTGTGGTCATGAGTGAACAGGGGGTACAGGAGGGGACTAAGTATACACCCCTGAGGGGCCCCCGTGTTGAGGATCAGCGTGGCAGATGTGTTGTTACCTACCCTTACCACCTGGGGACAGCCTGTTATGAAGTCCAGGATCCAGTTGCAGAGGGATGTGTTGAGTCCCAGGGTCCTTAGCTTAGTGATGAGCTGTGAGGGCACTATGGTATTGAACGCTGAGTTGTAGTCAATTAATAGCATTCTCAAGTAGGTGTTCCTTTTGTCCAGGTGGGAAAGGGCAGTGTGGAGATGAAATAGCGATTGCGTCATCTGTGGATCTGTTGGGGCGGTATGAAAATTGGAGTGGGTCTAGGGTTTCTGGGATAATGGTGTTGATGTGACCATGACCAGCCTTTCCAAGCTACAGACGTGAGTGCTACGGGTCGGTAGTCATTGAGGCAGGTTACCTGGGTGTTCTTGGGCAAAGGAGATGATTTACTTGAAAATATCAGTGAAGACACTTGCCAGGTGGTCAGTGTATGCTCGGAATACATGTCCTGGTAATGTGAATGTACACGTCCTGGCCTTGTGAATGATGAGAGCGTAGCTGATGTGATGTACAGTCATCCGGAACAGCTGATGCTTTCATGCATGCTTCAGTGTTGCTATTCTCGAAGCAAGCATAGAAGTAATTTAGCTCGTCAGGTAGGCTCGTGTCACTGGGCAGCTCGTGGCTGTGCTTCCCTTTGTAGTCTGTAATAGTTTGCAAGCCCTGCCACATTCTATGAAAGTCGGGGCCAGTGTAGTACGATCTTAGTCCTATATTGATGCTTTGCCTGTTTAATGGTTCGTCGGAGGGCATAACGGGATTTCTTATAAGCGCCCGGGTTAGAGTCCCGCTCCTTCAAAGTGGCAGCTCTACTCTTTAGCTTAGTCAGGATGTTGCCTGTAATCCATGGCTTCTGGTTGGGGTATGTATGTACGGTCACAACATCATCAATGCACTTATTGATGAAGCCAGTGACTGATGTGGTGTATTCCTCAATGCCATTGGAAGAATCCCGGAACATATTCCTGTCTGTGCTAGCAAAACAGTCCTGTAGCGTAGCATCTACATCATCTTACCACATCCTTATTGACCGAGTCACTGGTGCTTCCTGCTTTAGTTTTTGCATTCAAGTCCCCGGCCACTAGCTAGCGCCACTTCTGGATGAGTGTTTTCCTGTTTGCTTATGGCCGTATACAGCTCATTGAGTGCAGACTTAGTGCCAGCATCGGTTTGTGGTGGTAAATAGACAGCTAAGAAAAATATAGATAAACTCTCTTGGTAAATAGTGTGGTCTACAGCTTACCGTGAGATACTCTACCTCAGGCGAGCAAAACCTTGAGACATGCTAAATATTAGATTTCGTGCACCAGCTGTTGTTTACAAATATACACAGGCCGCCACCCATTGTCTTACTGGGGGCAGCTGTTCTATTTTGCCGATGCAGTGTAAAACACACCAGCTGTATCTTATCCATGTCATCGTTCAGCCACGATTTGGTGAAACATAAGATGTTACAGTTTTTAATGTCCTGTTAGTAGCATATTCGCGATCGTAGCTTGTTTATTTTGTTATCCAATGATTGTACGTTGGCTAATAGGAATGATGGTAGCGGCAGATTACCCACTTGCCGTCAGTTCCTTACAAGGCACCCCAATATGTCGGCTTTCTCATGTTAATGACGTGGATTTGGGCCTCGTCGGGTGTCTGAATTAAATCCTTTGTGTCCGACTCATTAAAGAAAAAACTTTGTCCAGTACGAGGTGAGTAATCGATGTCCTCCTATCCAGACAGTGGCAGAAACATTGTGTCCAAAATAACTTACAAATAACGCGAAAAAACACACAATAGCACAATTAGTTAGGAGGCCGTAAAACGTCACTTTTTCCACGAACATCAATAACTAATATAACAATATATTACAGGTCAGGGTTTTATTAGTTATTGAGATATTACAGGGTTTTAGTAGTTATTGAGATATTACAGGGTTTTAGTAGTTATTGAGATATTACAGGGTTTTAGTAGTTATTGAGATATTACAGGGTTTTAGTAGTTATTGAGATATTACAGGTCAGGGTTTTAGTAGTTATTGAGATATTACAGGGTTTTAGTAGTTATTGAGATATTACAGGTCAGGGTTTTAGTAGTTATTGAGATATTACAGGGTTTTAGTAGTTATTGAGATATTACAGGGTTTTAGTAGTTATTGAGATATTACAGGGTTTTAGTAGTTATTGAGATATTACAGGTCAGGGTTTTAGTAGTTATTGAGATATTACGGGGTTTAGTAGTTATTGAGATATTACAGGGTTTTAGTAGTTATTGAGATATTACAGGTCAGGGTTTTAGTAGTTATTGAGATATCACAGGGTTTAGTAGTTATTGAGATATTACAGGGTTTTATTAGTTATTGAGATATTACATGGTTTTAGTAGTTATTGAGATATTACAGGGTTTTAGTAGTTATTGAGATATTACAGGGTTTTAGTAGGTATTGAGATATTACAGGTAAGCGTTTTAGTAGTTATTACCTGATGAGGTCTGGGTTTCCATCCAGTTTCCCTCGGTGTTCCAGCCCTCTGGTCCAGGCAAAGATACTGGCGATGGGGTTGGTGCTGGTGGGTCGGCCCTACAGGACGAGAGAGGACAGTGCCCTGTTTTATCTGCCGCTAACATGCATCCTTCGTCCTGTCATGACTGTCCTGTGAGGATCCGACTGGATCAGATCAGCTTGGCAATGGATGAGGGGCTGCTGGGGGGTTGACACCTCACGCCCAATTGTAAATTAAAGGAGAGAACATCCCTCTCCAAATTCACACAGGAATGTTCAACACAGAGACTTTTCCCACTGAAACTTTAACAAAGAATGTGGAGAATGGTCAGAGGCGAGCTATAGAAAACTAATGTGATATGGGTTGTTATTTTGTGATGTCATAAAAATACTGTAACTTCAAAAGTATATACACTTAATTTACGAAATCTCCATCCTTTACATTGTGAACAATGATGAAAGTATTTATGTTAAGATATTAATGTGATTTTAGGAGCCATAAGAGATCATGTGTCTCCTATAAACTTTGCACAGTAAGTAGCCACGCCCAAGTGAGGTCAGCGAGTCTGTCAGTCTGACGGAACTGTCCCTTTTGACCAGAAAGTACATAAAATTATTGGTAATGAAATGAACATTTAGACCAGAGAGGCGTGTAGTTGCAGCTGACGTACAAAGTGGTCCAACTCTGAATATCAACGAGGTAGAGGCGAGAGGAGGCGAGAAGCTCACGGATAATGACTGGTACGGCTGATTAGCTGTCCTAAGTAAAGTATCTAGAGAAGCACATTTAAGTGGGACCATTCTATTTCTCTTCAAACTGTCGTATTCTACTACTCTCATCACCCTTGTAACCATCAACAAGGCTGGCTAGCCTATCTTCAAAGAAGCAGCTTCCAGAGCGAATGGAAGGAGAATAAACTCTGTATTTGTTCAGGATGACACGACAAGTCACTGGGCAGAAAATAGCAACAGTGGAAAAGACGGGTGAACCCTCTTGGCCAATCAGAGCCTTACAAGCGTGCCGCGGAAAGGCTCAACAACCTTCCTATGAAGGACCTGGTTCCGACAGAGATCCATGGCAAACTAAGGAATTTACACATAAAAACATGAACGCTTTCTTACTCCAAATGTCCGGCGGTTCAAAGTATATGATTACTGTGAGAGTAGTTCCTCCAATGTATCAACGGGTTAGGGTTACCCTAACCCAAAGTATATGATTACTGTGAGAGTAGTTCCTCCAATGGATCAACGGGTTAGGGTTACCCTAACCCAAAGTATATGATTACTGTGAGAGTAGTTCCTCCAATGTATCAACGGGTTAGGGTTACCCTAACCGAAAGTATATGATTACTGTGAGAGTAGTTCCTCCAATGTATCAACGGGTTAGGGTTAGGGTTACCCTAACCCAAAGTATATGATTACTGTGAGAGTAGTTCCTCCAATGTATCAACGGGTTAGGTTACCCTAACCCAAAGTATATGATTACTGTGAGAGTAGATCCTCCAATGTATCAACGGGTTAGGGTTACCCTAACCCAAAGTATATGATTACTGTGGGAGTAGATCCTCCAATGGATCAACGGGTTAGGGTTACCCTAACCCAAAGTATATGATTACTGTGAGAGTAGATCCTCCAATGTATCAACGGGTTAGGGTTACCCTAACCCAAAGTATATGATTACTGTGAGAGTAGATCCTCCAATGTATCAACGGGTTAGGGTTAGGGTTACCCTAACCCAAAGTATATGATTACTGTGAGAGTAGATCCTCCAATGTATCAACGGGTTAGGGTTACCCTAACCCAAAGTATATGATTACTGTGGGAGTAGATCCTCCAATGTATCAACGGGTTAGGGTTACCCTAACCCAAAGTATATGATTACTGTGAGAGTAGATCCTCCAATGTATCAACGGGTTAGGTTACCCTAACCCAAAGTATATGATTACTGTGAGAGTAGTTCCTCCAATGTATCAACGGGTTAGGGTTACCCTAACCCAAAGTATATGATTACTGTGGGAGTAGATCCTCCAATGTATCAACGGGTTAGGGTTAGGTTACCCTAACCCAAAGTATATGATTACTGTGAGAGTAGATCCTCCAATGTATCAACGGGTTAGGGTTACCCTAACCCAAAGTATATGATTACTGTGAGAGTAGTTCTTCCAATGTATCAACGGGTTAGGGTTACCCTAACCCAAAGTATATGATTACTGTGGGAGTAGATCCTCCAATGTATCAACGGGTTAGGGTTAGGGTTACCCTAACCCAAAGTATATGATTACTGTGGGAGTAGATCCTCCAATGTATCAACGGGTTAGGGTTAGGGTTACCCTAACCCAAAGTATATGATTACTGTGGGAGTAGATCCTCCAATGTATCAACGGGTTAGGGTTACCCTAACCCAAAGTATATGATTACTGTGAGAGTAGTTCCTCCAATGTATCAACGGGTTAGGGTTAGGGTTACCCTAACCCAAAGTATATGATTACTGTGAGAGTAGTTCCTCCAATGTATCAACGGGTTAGGGTTAGGGTTACCCTAACCCAAAGTATATGATTACTGTGAGAGTAGTTCCTCCAATGTATCAACGGGTTAGGGTTACCCTAACCCAAAGTATATGATTACTGTGAGAGTAGATCCTCCAATGTATCAACGGGTTAGGGTTACCCTAACCCAAAGTATATGATTACTGTGGGAGTAGATCCTCCAATGGATCAACGGGTTAGGGTTACCCTAACCCAAAGTATATGATTACTGTGAGAGTAGATCCTCCAATGTATCAACGGGTTAGGGTTACCCTAACCCAAAGTATATGATTACTGTGAGAGTAGATCCTCCAATGTATCAACGGGTTAGGGTTAGGGTTACCCTAACCCAAAGTATATGATTACTGTGAGAGTAGATCCTCCAATGTATCAACGGGTTAGGGTTACCCTAACCCAAAGTATATGATTACTGTGGGAGTAGATCCTCCAATGTATCAACGGGTTAGGGTTACCCTAACCCAAAGTATATGATTACTGTGAGAGTAGATCCTCCAATGTATCAACGGGTTAGGGTTACCCTAACCCAAAGTATATGATTACTGTGAGAGTAGTTCTTCCAATGTATCAACGGGTTAGGGTTACCCTAACCCAAAGTATATGATTACTGTGGGAGTAGATCCTCCAATGTATCAACGGGTTAGGGTTAGGGTTACCCTAACCCAAAGTATATGATTACTGTGGGAGTAGATCCTCCAATGTATCAACGGGTTAGGTTACCCTAACCCAAAGTATATGATTACTGTGAGAGTAGTTCTTCCAATGTATCAACGGGTTAGGGTTACCCTAACCCAAAGTATATGATTACTGTGGGAGTAGATCCTCCAATGTATCAACGGGTTAGGGTTAGGGTTACCCTAACCCAAAGTATATGATTACTGTGAGAGTAGATCCTCCAATGTATCAACGGGTTAGGGTTACCCTAACCCAAAGTATATGATTACTGTGAGAGTAGATCCTCCAATGTATCAACGGGTTAGGGTTAGGGTTACCCTAACCCAAAGTATATGATTACTGTGAGAGTAGATCCTCCAATGTATCAACGGGTTAGGGTTAGGGTTACCCTAACCCAAAGTATATGATTACTGTGAGAGTAGATCCTCCAATGTATCAACGGGTTAGGGTTAGGGTTACCCTAACCCAAAGTATATGATTACTGTGAGAGTAGATCCTCCAATGTATCAACGGGTTAGGGTTACCCTAACCCAAAGTATATGATTACTGTGAGAGTAGATCCTCCAATGTATCAACAGGTTAGGGTTACCCTAACCCAAAGTATATGATTACTGTGAGAGTAGATCCTCCAATGTATCAACAGGTTAGGGTTACCCTAACCCAAAGTATATGATTACTGTGGGAGTAGATCCTCCAATGTATCAACGGGTTAGGGTTACCCTAACCCAAAGTATATGATTACTGTGAGAGTAGTTCCTCCAATGTATCAACGGGTTAGGGTTACCCTAACCCAAAGTATATGATTACTGTGAGAGTAGATCCTCCAATGTATCAACGGGTTAGGGTTAGGGTTACCCTAACCCAAAGTATATGATTACTGTGAGAGTAGTTCCTCCAATGTATCAACGGGTTAGGGTTACCCTAACCCAAAGTATATGATTACTGTGAGAGTAGTTCCTCCAATGTATCAACGGGTTAGGGTTACCCTAACCCAAAGTATATGATTACTGTGAGAGTAGTTCCTCCAATGTATCAACGGGTTAGGGTTAGGGTTACCCTAACCCAAAGTATATGATTACTGTGAGAGTAGTTCCTCCAATGTATCAACGGGTTAGGGTTAGGGTTACCCTAACCCAAAGTATATGATTACTGTGAGAGTAGTTCCTCCAATGTATCAACGGGTTAGGGTTAGGGTTACCCTAACCCAAAGTATATGATTACTGTGAGAGTAGATCCTCCAATGTATCAACGGGTTAGGGTTACCCTAACCCAAAGTATATGATTACTGTGAGAGTAGATCCTCCAATGTATCAACGGGTTAGGGTTACCCTAACCCAAAGTATATGATTACTGTGAGAGTAGATCCTCCAATGTATCAACGGGTTAGGGTTACCCTAACCCAAAGTATATGATTACTGTGAGAGTAGTTCCTCCAATGTATCAACGGGTTAGGGTTAGGGTTACCCTAACCCAAAGTATATGATTACTGTGAGAGTAGATCCTCCAATGTATCAACGGGTTAGGGTTACCCTAACCCAAAGTATATGATTACTGTGGGAGTAGATCCTCCAATGTATCAACAGGTTAGGGTTAGGGTTACCCTAACCCAAAGTATATGATTACTGTGGGAGTAGTTCCTCCAATGTATCAACGGGTTAGGGTTACCCTAACCCAAAGTATATGATTACTGTGAGAGTAGATCCTCCAATGTATCAACGGGTTAGGGTTACCCTAACCCAAAGTATATGATTACTGTGAGAGTAGATCCTCCAATGTATCAACGGGTTAGGGTTACCCTAACCCAAAGTATATGATTACTGTGAGAGTAGTTCCTCCAATGTATCAACGGGTTAGGGTTAGGGTTACCCTAACCCAAAGTATATGATTACTGTGAGAGTAGATCCTCCAATGTATCAACGGGTTAGGGTTAGGGTTACCCTAACCCAAAGTATATGATTACTGTGAGAGTAGTTCCTCCAATGTATCAACGGGTTAGGGTTACCCTAACCCAAAGTATATGATTACTGTGAGAGTAGTTCCTCCAATGTATCAACGGGTTAGGGTTACCCTAACCCAAAGTATATGATTACTGTGGGAGTAGATCCTCCAATGTATCAACAGGTTAGGGTTACCCTAACCCAAAGTATATGATTACTGTGAGAGTAGTTCCTCCAACGTATCAACGGGTTAGGGTTACCCTAACCCAAAGTATATGATTACTGTGAGAGTAGATCCTCCAATGTATCAACGGGTTAGGGTTAGGGTTACCCTAACCCAAAGTATATGATTACTGTGAGAGTAGTTCCTCCAATGTATCAACGGGTTAGGGTTACCCTAACCCAAAGTATATGATTACTGTGGGAGTAGATCCTCCAATGTATCAACGGGTTAGGGTTACCCTAACCCAAAGTATATGATTACTGTGAGAGTAGATCCTCCAATGTATCAACAGGTTAGGGTTACCCTAACCCAAAGTATATGATTACTGTGAGAGTAGTTCCTCCAATGTATCAACGATAAGTGTCTCTCTCTCTCCCCCTCTCCATCTCCTTTGTAACAAGTTGTGTCAGTACGCTAGGGACCTGTTCCTAATACATTATTAGGTGTGTGTGTTTATCCTGTGTTATCATTTAGTTAGCTAGTAAATAAATTAAACCAATTTGTGTAGTACTGAATCATAAGTAAGGCTGGGTTTTTTGCAGATGCAGGTTACGACTGTTCAGAATGATGGTATGACACGAGGTTATGATTAAGACGTTGGTTTATGATAGGTAAACCCTTTAGATTTTAATTTGGGAGATGGTAACTATTTAAACAACCGCTTTCATGGTGCCTCAAATTCCTAATGAGTTAATTGTTACATGTTTAATTTATTCGGGTAACAATTAAACATAGTTGATTAGATAAATAGCCGGCAATAGAATAATGAAAGTAAAGTCACGACAATCCTGATCCTGCCCATTTTACAATATAATAGAATAATATATATCTAAATATATACAGGGTTAGGGTTATAATATAATAATATAATAGAATAATATATATCTAAATATATACAGGGTTATGGTTATAATAGAATAATATAACAGAATAATATATATCTAAATATATACAGTACCAGTCAAAAGTTTGGACATCGACCCATTCAAGGGCTTTTCTTTATTTGTACTATTTTCTACATTGTAGAATAAAACTATGAAATAACACATGGAATCATGTAGTGACCAGAAAAGTGATAAATAAATCAAAATATATTTTGTATTTCAGATTCTTCACAGTAGTCAACCTGTGCCTTATGTGTTATTTCATAGTGTTGATGTCTTCACCATTATTCTACAATGTAGAAAATAGTACAAATAAAGAAACGCCTTGAATGAGTAGGTGTGTCCAAACTGTTGACTGGTACTGTATATATTCTTTTATCATCTAAAAATGTGGGTACAATCAGAATGAGGACAAGATCAGGACAAACAATTGGTGTTAGAACCAGGTATAAACATGCCTAGTGAAATGGTTCTGGTAGCTCTACCATACAGGAGGATAGTTTTAACAGTGACATGGTGGTCTACCCTACAAGAGGAGAGGATATTTGTAACAGTTACTGGCTATGCAGCAGCATTAGCAATTAGACTGAATTTCCCACCAGCGTGGAAAGGTCCTAATGCTCAGTTGCTGGTTACCGTGGCGTGAGTCAGGGATAGAATTAGGGTTAGAGGTTCCTTACCCTCTGGTGTTGGCGGTAGTGCCGTGTCACAGTGCCGTGGGCTGCCTCTGCCTCAATGGTCTTCCCATCAGGACACACCAACACTGACGTCATTAGACCCAGGGAGCCAAAACCTATGCAACAACAACAAGAGTCAATCACCACCTTCCGGAGACACCTGAAACCCCACCTCTTTAAGGAATACCTAGGATAGGACAAGAAATCCTTCTCACCCCCCCCCCCTAAAAGATTTAGATGCACTATTGTAAAGTGGCTGTTCCACTGGATGTCATAAGGTGAATGCACCAATTTGTAAGTCGCTCTGGATAAGAGCGTCTGCTAAATGACTTAAATGTAAATGTAAGAGGGTGTCTATGATGACTGGCCACCCTTCATAGCCTGGTTCCTCTCTAGGTTCTGGCCTTTCTAGGGAGTTTTTCCTTACCACCTTCTACACCTGCATTGCTTGCTGTTTGGGGTTTTAGGCTGGGTTTGTGACATCACTTTGTGACATCAGCTGATGTAAGAAGGGCTTTATAAATCAATTTGATTTGATTTGATAGACTATTACAGGCACCCGGCCAGGCCCAGATCCCGGTGATTCGCTGGAAAAGGAAATGGAGGTTTTGCGGAAAGAGATCAGGGTGCCTTGTGAGGATCAGGCGACGAGTGGCTAATCTGCCCTTGCCTTCCATCCTGCTAGCTAACGTTCAATCGCTGGGAAAATAAATCTAACAAACTGAAAACACGTACATCTTACCTACAGGACATTTATAACTGTAATATCTTATGTTTCACCGAGTCGTGGCTGAACGGCGATATTAAGAACATACAACTGGCGGGTTAAACACTATCGTCAGGACAGAACAGCAGCCTCTGGTAAGAAATTTGTCATTTGTAAACAATAGCTGGTGCACAATATCTAAGGAAGTCTCAAGGTTTTGCTCGCCTGAGGTAGAGTATCTCATGCATGATAAACTGTAGACCGCACTATCTACCTCTAGAGTTTTCAGCTGTATTTTTCATAGCTGTTTACATACCACCACAGACCGAGGCTGGCACTAAAACCACACTAAATGAGCTGTATTCCACCATAAGCAAACAGAAAAGCGCTCATCCAGAGGCGGCGCTCCTAGTGGCCGGGGACTTTAATGCAGGGAAAATTAATTCCGTTTCCCTAATTTCTATCAGCATGTTAAATGTGCAACCAGAGGGAAAAAAATTCTAGACCACCTTTACTCCACACACAGACACGCGTACAAAGCTCTCCCTCCATTTGGCAAATATGACCATAACTCTATCCTCCTGATACCTGCTTACAAGCTAAAATTAAAGCAGGAAGCACCAGTAACTTGGTCTATAAAAAAGTGGTCAGATGAAGCAGATGCTAAGCTACAGGACTGTTTTGCTAGTACAGACAGGAATATGTTAAGGGATTCTTCCGGTGACATTGAGGAATACACCACATCAGTCACTGGCTTTATCAATAAGTGCATCGAGGACGTCGTCCCCACAGTGACTGACGGTGTGAACCACACATGTGGAGATCCTACGTTCACCTCCTCTGCGTCTCACAAACACACGGCGATTGGAACCAAAAATCTCAAATTTAGACTCATGAGACCAAAGGACAGATTTCCACCGGTCTAATGTCCAAATCTGTCCAATGTCCATTGCTCATGTTTCTTGGCCCAAGCAAGTCTCTTATTGGTGTCCTTTAGTAGTGATTTCATTGCAGCAATTTGACCATGAAGGCCTGATTGATGTTGAGATGTGTCTGTTACTTGAACTCTGTGAAGCATTTATGAACATGTCCTCTGCAGCAGGGGTAACTTTGGGTCTTCCATTCCTGTGGCGGTCCTCATGAGAGCCAGTTTCATCATAGCGCTTGACGGTTTTGAGAATGCCAAGAGTGTGCAAAGCTGTCGTCAGGTCAAAGGTTGGCTACTTTAAAGAATTTTAAATATAAAATATATTTAGATTTGTTTAACAATTTTTTGGTTACTACATGATTTCATATGTGTTATTTTATAGTTTTTATGTCTTCACTATTATTTTACAATGTAGAAAATCGTAAAAATCAAGAAAAACCCTTGAATGAGTAGGCGTCCAAACTTTTGACTGACTATTTCCGGCGCCGACAGAGATGGCCGCCTCGCTTCGCGTTCCTAGGAAACTATGCAGTTTTTTGTTTTTTTTACGTGTTATTTCTTACATTAGTACCCCAGGTCATCTTCATTACATACAGTCGAGAAGAACTACTGAATATAAGATCAGCGTCAACTCACCATCAGTACGACCAAGAATATGTTTTCCGCGACGCGGATCCTGTGTTCTGCCTTACAAACAGGACAACGGAATGGGTCGCATGCAGCGACTCCCCAAAAAAACGACTTCGTAAAAGAGGGAAACGTAGCGGTCTTCTGGTCAGACTCAGGACACGGGCACATCGCGCACCACTACCTAGCATTCTTCTTGCCAATGTCCAGTCTCTTGACAACAAGGTTGATGAAATCCGAGCAAGGGTAGCATTCCAGAGGGACATCAGAGACTGTAACGTCCTCTGCTTCACGGAAACATGGCTCACTGGGAAGACGCTATCCGGGGCGGTGCAGCCAACGGGTTTCTCCACGCATCGCGCCGACAGAAACAAACATCTTTCTGGTAAGAAGAGTGGCGGGGGCGTATGCCTCATGACTAACGAGACATGGTGTGATGAAAGAAACATACAGGAACTCAAATCCTTCTGTTCACTTGATTTAGAATTCCTCACAATCAAATGTAGACCGCATTATCTACCAAGAGAATTCTCTTCGATTATAATCACAGCCGTATATATCCCCCCCCCAAGCAGACACATCGATGGCTCTGAACGAACTTTATTTAACTCTTTGCAAACTGGAAACCATTCATCCTCTTCAAGGAATACCTAGGATAGGGTAAGTAATCCTTCTCACCCCCCTAAAAAGACTTAGATGCACTATTGTAAGTGGCTGTTCCACTGGATGTCATAAGGTGTATGCACCAATTTGTAAGTCGCTCTGGATAAGAGCGTCTGCTAAATGACTTAAATGTAATGTAAATGTATCCGGAGGCTGCATTCATTGTAGCTGGGGATTTTAACAAAGCTAATCTGAAAACAAGACTCCCTAAATTTTATCAGCATATCGATTGCGCAACCAGGGGTGGTAAAACCTTGGATCATTGTTACTCTAACTTCCGCAACGCATATAAGGCCCTGCCCCGCCCCCCTTTCGGAAAAGCTGACCATGACTCCATTTTGTTGATCCCTGCCTACAGACAGAAACGTAAACAAGAGGCTCCCACGCTGAGGTCTGTCCAACGCTGGTCCGACCAAGCTGACTCCACACTCCAAGACTGCTTCCATCACGTGGACTGGGACATGTTTCGTATTGCATCAGATAAAAATATTGACGAATACGCTGATTCGGTGTGCGAGTTCATTAGAACGTGCGTTGAAGATGTCGTTCCCATAGCAACGATAAAAACATTCCCTAACCAGAAACCGTGGATTGATGGCAGCATTCGCGTGAAACTGAAAGCGCGAACCACTGCTTTTAATCAGGGCAAGGTGTCTGGTAACATGACCGAATATAAACAATGCAGCTATTCCCTCCGCAAGGCTATTAAACAAGCTAAGCGTCAGTACAGAGACAAAGTAGAATCTCAATTCAACGGCTCAGACACAAGAGGCATGTGGCAGGGTCTACAGTCAATCACGGACTACAAGAAGAAACCCAGCCCAGTCACGGACCAGGATGTCTTGCTCCCAGGCAGACTAAATAACTTTTTGCGCGCTTTGAGGACAATACAGTGCCACTGACACGGCCTGCAACGAAAACATGCGGTCTCTCCTTCACTGCAGCCGAGGTGAGTAAGACATTTAAACGTGTTAACCCTCGCAAGGCTGCAGGCCCAGACGGCATCCCCAGCCGCGCCCTCAGAGCATGCGCAGACCAGCTGGCCGGTGTGTTTACGGACATATTCAATCAATCCCTATACCAGTCTGCTGTTCCCACATGTAGCACTCACTTCCGTCATCATGAAGTGCTTTGAGAGACTAGTCAAGGACCATATCACCTCCACCCTACCTGACACCCTAGACCCACTCCAATTTGCTTACCGCCCAAATAGGTCCAGACGACGCAATCTCAACAACACTGCACACTGCCCTAACCCACCTGGACAAGAGGAATACCTATGTGAGAATGCTGTTCATCGACTACAGCTCGGCATTCAACACCATAGTACCCTCCAAGCTCGTCATCAAGCTCGAGACCCTGGGTCTCGACCCCGCCCTGTGCAACTGGGTACTGGACTTCCTGACGGGCCGCCCCCAGGTGGTGAGGGTAGGCAACAACATCTCCTCCCCACTGATCCTCAACATGGGGGCCCCACAAGGGTGCGTTCTGAGCCCTCTCCTATACTCCCTGTTCACCCACGACTGCGTGGCCACGCACGCCTCCAACTCAATCATCAAGTTTGCGGACGACACAACAGTGGTAGGCTTGATTACCAACAACGACGAGACGGCCTACAGGGAGGAGGTGAGGGCCCTCGGAGTGTGGTGTCAGGAACATAACCTCACACTCAACGTCAACAAAACTAAGGAGATGATTGTGGACTTCAGGAAACAGCAGAGGGAACACCCCCCTATCCACATCGATGGAACAGTAGTGGAGAGGGTAGCAAGTTTTAAGTTCCTCGGCATACACATCACAGGCAGACTGAATTGGTCCACTCACACTGACAGCGTCGTGAAGAAGGCGCAGCAGCGCCTCTTCAACCTCAGGAGGCTGAAGAAATTCGGCTTGTCACCAAAAGCACTCACAAACTTCTACAGATGCACAATCGAGAGCATCCTGGCGGGCTGTATCACCGCCTGGTACGGCAACTGCTCCGCCCTCAACGCATCACCGGGGGCAAACTACCTGCCCTCCAGGACACCTACACCACCCGATGTTACAGGAAGGCCATAAAGATCATCAAGGACATCAACCACCCGAGCCACTGCCTGTTCACCCCGCTATCATCCAGAAGGCGAGGTCAGTACAGGTGCATCAAAGCTGGGACCGAGAGACTGAAAAACAGCTTCTATCTCAAGGCCATCAGACTGTTAAACAGCCACCACTAACATTGAGTGGCTGCTGCCAACACACTGTCATTGACACTGACCCAACTCCAGCCACTTTAATAATGGGAATTGATGGGAAATGATGTAAATATATCACTAGCCACTTTAAACAATGCTACCTTATATAATGTTACTTACCCTACATTATTCATCTCATATGCATACGTATATACTGTACTCTATATCATCGACTGCATCCTTATGTAATACATGTATCACTAGCCACTTTAACTATGCCACTTTGTTTACTTTGTCTACATACTCATCTCATATGTATATACTGTACGCTGCCCTGTACCATCACTCATTCATATATCCTTATGTACATATTCTTTATCCCCTTACACTGTGTATAAGACAGTAGTTTTGGAATTGTTAGTTAGATTACTTGTTGGTTATCACTGCATTGTCGGAACTAGAAGCACAAGCATTTCGCTACACTCGCATTAACATCTGCTAACCATGTGTATGTGACAAATAAAATTTGATTTGATTTGATTTACTGTATATACAGTATATTATATATTAGTGTTGGTCCTTCTGTAGCTCAGTTGGTAGAGCATGGCGCTTGCAACGCCAGGGTAGTGGGTTCGATTCCCGGGACCACCCATACGTAGAATGTATGCACACATGACTGTAAGTCGCTTTGGATAAAAGCGTCTGCTAAATGGCATATATTATTATATTATATTATCACCTTGAGCCAATATGTCAGACTGAACATCTCCATCGTAGTTCTTGCAGGCCCAGACGAAGGCTCCGGAGGACTTGAGGACTTGTGCCACCATGTCATCAATGAGGCGGTGCTCGTACCAGATCTTCAGCCTGTCAAACTCTGGCTTGTAGTTCCTGTAGAGAACACAGGGGAGCTTTTAAAGCAGGCCTAGATTAACTGTTAACACTGGGGAAGAATCAGCAAGGAAATATACTGTCTACCTTGGCAAGCCACTTTGGCATGTCAATAACTTTATATAGTTTTTATGTGATATTTTTTATGGTGAATAGACTGTGGCCTCTATTCAATCTGTATCATGGAATTTCAGCATGGTACAGAATGACAAGAAAATGGCGCCAATTGTGCTATTTTGTGTGTTTTTTCGCATAGTTTGTAACTTATTTTGTACATAATGCTGATGCTACCGTCTCTTATGGCTGAAAAGAGCTTCTGGATATCAGAACAGTGATTACTCACCTCAAACTGGATTAAGATTTTTTCTTTAATGAGTCTGACGTGAAGGACATAATGTTGCTCCCAGACAAGGCTAAAATCCCTTTTATTCACACAAAGAAAGGAAGGAAATAACAGCCTCTACCATCCGTTCTATTGGCCATCGTGCAATCACTGGAGAATAAACTGGATGAGCTCCGTTCGAGACATTAACATTGTTGTATCTTATGTTTCACTGAGTCATGGCTGAACGACGACAACGATAATATAAAGTTGGCTGGGTTTTCCGTACATCGGCAGGACAGAACAGCTATGTCAGGTAAGACGAGGGGTGTGTGTGTGTCTATTTGTCAATAACAGCTGGTGCGCGATGTCTAACATTAAGGTAGTCTCAAGGTATTTCTCACCTGAGGTAGAGTACCTAATGATAAGCTGTAGACCACACTATCTACCAAGAGAGTTTATCTATATTTTTTGCAGTTGTCTATTTACCACCACAAACCGATGATGGCACTAGGACTGCACTCAACGAGCTGTAAGGCCATAAGCAAAGAACAAAATGCTCATCCAGAAGCCGCACTCCTAGTGGTCGGTGACTTTAATGCAGGCAAACTTAAATATGTTTACCTAATTTCTACCAGCATGTCACATGTTTAACCAGAGGGGAAAGAAACTCTACACCACCTTTACTCCACACACAGAGACATGTATAAAGCTCTCCCTCACGCTCCATTTGGCAAATCTGACCATAATTATATCCCCCTAATTCCTGTTTACAAGCAAAAGCTAAAGCAGGAAGTACCAGTGACTTGCTCAATACGGAAGTGCTCAGATGAAGGGGATGCTACATTACAGGACTGTTTTGCTAGCACAAACTGGAATATGTTCCATGATTCATCCAATGGAATTTAGCAGTATATCAAATCAGTCACCAGCTTCATCAACAAGTGCATCGACGACGTCATGCGTCCATATCCCAACCAGAAGCCATGGATTAGAGGCAACATCCGCACCGAGCTAAAGGCTAGAGCTGCCGCATTCAAGGAGCGGGACACTAATCTGAATGCTTATAAGAAATCCCGCTATGCCCTCAGACGAACCATCAAACAGGCAAAGCGTCAATACAGGACTAAGATTGAATCCTACTCCACCAGCTCTGATGCTCGTCGGTTGTGGCAGGGCTTGCAAGCTATTACAGACTACAAAGGGAAACCCAGCCGCGAGCTGCCAAGTGACGCCTTCCAGATGGGCTAAATGCTTTTCATGCTCGCTTCGAGGCAAGCAACACTGAAGCATGCATGAGAGCATCAGCTGTTTCAGATGACTGTGTGATCAGCCGACGTGAGCAAAACCTTTAAAACAGGTCAACATTCACAAGGTAGCGAGGTATGTGCGGACTAACTGGCAAGTGTCTTCACTGACATTTCCAACCTCTCCCTGACCAAGTCTGTAGTACCTACATGTTTCAAACAGACCACCATAGTCCCTGTGGCTAAGAAAGCAAAGGTAACCTGCTTAAATGTCTGCTGCTGCTCTGTAGCATTCATGTCGGTAGCCATGAAGTACTTTGAAAGTCTGGTCATGGCTAACATCACCTCCATCATCCCGGAAACGCTAGACCCACTCCAATTTGCATATCGCCCCAACAGATGATGCAATCTCAATCGCACTCAACACTGCCCTTTACCACCTGGACACAAGGAACACCTATGTAAGAATGCTGTTCATTGACGAAAGCTCAACGCTCAACACCATAGCGCCCACAAAGCTCACCAATAAGCTAAGGACCCTGGGACTAAACACCTCCCTCTGCAACTGGATCCTGGACTTCCTGATGGGCCGCCCCCAGGTGGTAAGGGTAGGCAACAACACATATGCCACGTTGATCCTCAACACAGTGGCCCCTCAGGGGTGCGTGCTTAGTCCCCTCCTTAGTCCCGTTCACAAACGACTGCGTGGCAAGCACGACTCCAACACCATCAAGTTTGCTGATGACACAACGGTGGTAGGCCTGATCACCGACAACAATGAGACAGTCGGCCAGAGGCCGTCAGAGACCTGGCTGTGTGGTGCCAAGACAAAAACCTCTCCCTCAACGTGATCAAGACAAAGGAGATGATCGTGGACTACAGGAAAAGGAGGACCCAGCACGCCCCCATTCACATTGACGGGGCTGTAGTGGAACAGGTTGAGAGCTTCAAGTTCCTTGGCGTCCACATCACCAACAAACTATCATGGTCCAAACACTCAAAGACAGTCGTGAAGAGGGCACGACAATGCCTTTTCCCCCTCAGGAGCTTGAAAAGATTTGGCATGGGTCTCCAGATCTTCAAAAAGTTCAGCTGCACCATTGAGAGCATCCTGACCAGTCGGTATCCGACCGTAAGGTCCTACAGAGGGTAGTGCGTCCGGCCCAGTACATCACTGGGGCCAAGCTTCATGTTATCCAGGGCCTCCATATTAGGCCGTGTCAGACGAAGGCCGAGAGTGTGAAAGACTACAGTAACCCAAGTCATAGACTGTTCTCTCTGCTACCGCACTGTCATGGTCCACCTGTCACCAGAGGGTGTTAGAGACCATCCTAGAGACATTGACGACACTCAGGTGTGTCCAATTTACCCATTATGATTTCCCTGTTAAACGAAGTGATTTCTGTTGTGCGTTCGTTTCCTGGGTGAGTTTTTGAGACTTAGTGTTTGTTGTTTTTTCAAGTATACTGTGATCCTGTGGCCACCGTTTCTCAGTAAAGTATTATGTTTATCCTGAACCACTGACTCCTCGTCTGGACTCTTCTCTGCACCTGTCTCCAACCTTATCATATTACAGCAAGCTTCTGCCAAAACATTGACCCAGCAGAGATCACCCAGATCAAGAATGTTGTTACCCACCTGGACTCCATCCCCTTCCTGATTACCTGTCACTCCCTTTGGTTCTTTCCCCAGGCGTTATTGTTTCTGTTCCTTTGTTTTATGTCTTTACGCTACTCATGTTTCTTGTTTTGTTCCATGTTCTATTAAATTCACTCTCTGTACTTGCTTCCTGATTATTAGCATACATGTTACACAGCCACCATCCTGCAGCTCCATATTTGGGGCGGCAGGGTAGCCTAGTGGTTAGAGCGGTAACCCGGAAGGTTGCAAGTTCAAATCCCCAAGCTGACAATGAAGGCTAATATACATTTTTTATTTTACCTCTAGGCAAGTCAGTTAAGAACAAATTCTTATTTTCAATGACGGCCTAGAAACAGTGGGTTAATGTTCCTGTTCAGGGGCAGAACTAAAGTTTTGTACCGTGTCAGCTCAGGGGTTTCAACCTGCAACCTTCCAGTTACTAGTCCAACGCTCTAACCACTAGGCTACCCTGCAGTTCTGCCCCTGAACAGACAGTTAATCCACTGTTCCTAGGCCGTCATTGAAAATAAGAATTTGTTCTTAACTGGCTTGCCTAGTTAAATAAAGGTCAAATTAAATAATAAATATTAGCCTTCATTGCGGAGCTGTGATGAGTCTTCAACCACCCATTCAGCGGACAAGAAGCAGCCAGCCGACTGTTCAACTCCATCAAGGATGAACTGGCCTCTCGGGAACTGGAAGAGGACCTTGAGTCCCTGATAATTCTGGCAATCAGAATCGACAACTGCCTCCGAGAACACGTGAAACAGCGCCTTTTTGACACCACCCCATTATCCTGGTTTCCTGAGTACCCCAAGCTCCCCGAACCCATTATTGAGGAGCCCATGCAGCTGGGACGCACATGTCTGAGCCCACAGGTGCATGCACGAAGGCTTCTGCCTCTACTGCGGAGGTCTCGATTTTGATTTCAGCCTATCGCCCGGGACCCAACAGGATGTCCCTAACGAGGAGAGGGACTCCGAGCTCATCATCCCCAGCTCCCGCATTGTGGCCGCTGTGATATGGAGTATTGAGACCACGGTCCGACAAGCCCAGACCTGAGAACCTGACCCCGGTGGGGATCCCACTAACAGACTCTACGTTCTGCAATCAGCCCGTTCTCGAGTACTACAATGGGGACACTCCTCTAAATTACCTGGGCATCCAGGGGTTAATCGGACTCTGGAGTCCCTGAGGCAGAAATTCCGGTGGCTCAACATGATTGAGGTGAGATCCTTTGTTGTGCCCTGTTCCACCAGTGCCCAAAGCAAGTCCTTACGCCAGCAACCGGCTGGGTTGCTACAACTTCTGCCCATCTCCAGCGGGCCCTGGTCCCACCTGTCTGTAGACTTTATCAGACCTCCATCCCAAGGGCTTACCACTACCCTGGTCCCACCTGTCTGTAGACTTTATCAGACCTCCATCCCAAGGGCTTACCACTACCCTGGTCCCACCTGTCTGTAGACTTTATCAGAGGGTTACCTCCATCCCAAGGGCTTCCCACTACCCTGGTCCCACCTGTCTGTAGACTTTATCAGAGGGTTACCTCCATCCCAAGGGCTTACCACTACCCTGGTGGTGGTTGATCGGTTCTCCAAGGCAGCCCATTTCATTGTCTTAGACAAAGTTGAGTTGTATGTCTAGTTAGGTATAATATGGTGAGTAGACTATATATATAGTTATGAATATGGTGAATAGACTATATCTAGTTATAGATATGGTGAATAGACTATATCTAGTTATAAATACGGTGAATAGACTATATATAGTTATAAATATGGTGAACAGACTATATATAATATATGCCATTTAGCAGACGCTTTTATCCAAAGCGACTTACAGTCATGTGTGCATACATTCTACGTATGGGTGGTCCCGGGAATCGAACCCACTACCCTGGCGTTACAAGCGCCATGCTCTACCAACTGAGCTACAGAAGGACATATATATAGTTATAAATATGGTGAATAGACTATATCTCGTTAGTTATAGATATGGTGAATAGACTATATCTAGTTGTAAATATGGTGAATAGACTATATCTAGTTATAGATATGATGAATAGACTATATCTAGTTAGTTATAGATATGATGAATAGACTATCTAGTTATAGATATGGTGAATAGACTATATCTAGTTATAAATATGGTGAATAGACTATATCTAGTTATAAATATGGTGAATAGACTATATCTAGTTATAGATATGATGAATAGACTATATCTAGTTATAAATATGGTGAATAGACTATATCTAGTTATGAATATGGTGAATAGACTATATATATGTTTATAAATATGGTGAACAGACTATATATAGTTATAAATATGGTGAATAGAATATATCTAGTTAGTTATAGATATGGTGAATAGACTATATCTAGTTATAAATATGGTGAATAGACTATATATAGTTATAAATATGGTGAATAGAATATATAGTTCTAAATATGGTGAATAGACTATATCTAGTTAGTTATAGATATGGTGAACAGACTATATCTAGTTATAAATATGGTGAATAGACTATATATAGTTATAAATATGGTGAATAGACTATATCTAGTTATAAATATGGTGAATAGACTATATATAGTTATAAATATGGTGAATAGACTATATCTAGTTATAAATATGGTGAACAGACTATATCTAGTTATAAATATGGTGAATAGAATATATAGTTCTAAATATGGTGAATAGACTATATCTAGTTAGTTATAGATATGGTGAATAGACTATATCTAGTTATAAATATGGTGAATAGAATATATAGTTATAAATATGGTGAATAGACTATATCTAGTTAGTTATAGATATGGTGAATAGACTATATATAGTTATAGATATGATGAATAGACTATATCTAGTTATAAATATGGTGAACAGACTATATCTAGTTAGTTATAGATATGGTGAACAGACTATATATAGTTATAAATATGGTGAATAGACTATATATAGTTATAAATATGGTGAATAGACTATATCTAGTTATAAATATGGTGAATAGACTATATCTAGTTATAAATATGGTGAATAGACTATATCTAGTTAGTTATAGATATGGTGAACAGACTATATATAGTTATAAATATGGTGAATAGACTATATCTAGTTATAAATATGGTGAATAGACTATATCTAGTTATAAATATGGTGAATAGACTATATATAGTTAGTTATAGATATGGTGAATAGACTATATCTAGTTATAGATATGGTGAATAGACTATATCTAGTTATAAATATGGTGAATAGACTATATCTAGTTAGTTATAGATATGGTGAACAGACTATATATAGTTATAAATATGGTGAATAGACTATATCTAGTTATAAATATGGTGAATAGACTATATCTAGTTATAAATATGGTGAACAGACTATATATAGTTATAAATATGGTGAATAGACTATATCTAGTTAGTTATAGATATGGTGAACAGACTATATCTAGTTATAAATATGGTGAATAGACTATATATAGTTATAAATATGGTGAATAGACTATATCTAGTTATAAATATGGTGAATAGACTATATCTAGTTAGTTATAGATATGGTGAACAGACTATATATAGTTATAAATATGGTGAATAGACTATATCTAGTTAGTTATAGATATGGTGAACAGACTATATATAGTTATAAATATGGTGAATAGACTATATCTAGTTAGTTATAGATATGGTGAATAGACTATATCTAGTTAGTTATAGATATGGTGAACAGACTATATCTAGTTAGTTATAGATATGGTGAATAGACTATATCTAGTTATAAATATGGTGAATAGACTATATCTAGTTATAAATATGGTGAATAGACTATATCTAGTTATAAATATGGTGAATAGACTATATATATCTAGTTATAGATATGGTGAACAGACTATATCTAGTTATAGATATGGTGAATAGACTATATATATGTTTATAAATATGGTGAATAGAATATATAGTTATAAATATGGTGAATAGACTATATCTAGTTAGTTATAGATATGGTGAATAGACTATATATAGTTATAAATACGGTGAATAGACTATATCTAGTTATAAATATGGTGAATAGACTATATCTAGTTATAAATATGGTGAATAGACTATATATAGTTCTAAATATGGTGAATAGACTATATCTAGTTAGTTATAGATATGGTGAATAGACTATATCTAGTTTTAAATATGGTGAATAGACTATATATAGTTATAAATATGGTGAATAGACTATATATATGTTTATAAATATGGTGAATAGACTATATATAGTTCTAAATATGGTGAATAGACTATATCTAGTTAGTTATAGATATGGTGAATAGACTATATCTAGTTTTAAATATGGTGAATAGACTATATATAGTTATAAATATGGTGAATAGACTATATATATGTTTATAAATATGGTGAATAGACTATATATAGTTCTAAATATGGTGAATAGACTATATCTAGTTAGTTATAGATATGGTGAATAGACTATATCTAGTTATAGATATGGTGAATAGACTATATCTAGTTATAAATATGGTGAATAGACTATATCTAGTTATAAATATGGTGAATAGGGTTAGGGTTAGGGTTAGTTATAGATATGGTGAATAGACTATATCTAGTTATAAATATGGTGAATAGACTATATCTAGTTATAAATATGGTGAATAGACTATATAGTTCTAAATATGGTGAATAGACTATATCTAGTTAGTTATAAATATGGTGAATAGACTATATATATGTTTATAAATATGGTGAACAGACTATATCTAGTTAGTTATAGTTATGGTGAATAGACTATATATAGTTATAGATATGGTGAATAGACTATATCTAGTTATAGATATGGTGAATAGACTATATATAGTTAGTTATAAATATGGTGAATAGACTATATATAGTTCTAAATATGGTGAATAGACTATATCTAGTTATAAATATGGTGAATAGACTATATCTAGTTCTAAATATGGTGAATAGACTATATCTAGTTCTAAATATGGTGAATAGACTATATCTAGTTATAAATATGGTGAATAGACTATATCTAGTTATAAATATGGTGAATAGACTATATCTAGTTCTAAATATGGTGAATAGACTATATCTAGTTCTAAATATGGTGAATAGACTATATCTAGTTCTAAATATGGTGAATAGACTATATCTAGTTATAGATATGGTGAATAGACTATATCTAGTTCTAAATATGGTGAATAGACTATATATATGTTTATAAATATGGTGAATAGACTATATATAGTTCTAAATATGGTGAATAGACTATATCTAGTTATAGATATGGTGAATAGACTATATCTAGTTATAAATATGGTGAATAGACTATATCTAGTTAGTTATAGATATGGTGAATAGACTATATCTAGTTAGTTATAGATATGGTGAATAGACTATATCTAGTTATAAATATGGTGAATAGACTATATCTAGTTATAAATATGGTGAACAGACTATATCTAGTTAGTTATAGATATGGTGAATAGACTATATATAGTTATAAATATGGTGAACAGACTATATCTAGTTAGTTATAGATATGGTGAATAGACTATATCTAGTTAGTTATAGATATGGTGAACAGACTATATCTAGTTAGTTATAAATATGGTGAATAGACTATATCTAGTTAGTTATAAATATGGTGAATAGACTATATCTAGTTAGTTATAGATATGGTGAATAGACTATATCTAGTTAGTTATAGATATGGTGAATAGACTATATATAGTTATAAATATGGTGAATAGACTATATCTAGTTATAAATATGGTGAATAGACTATATCTAGTTATAAATATGGTGAATAGACTATATCTAGTTATAAATATGGTGAATAGACTATATCTAGTTAGTTATAAATATGGTGAATAGACTATATAAATAGTTAGACTATATAGATATGGTGAATAGACTATATCTAGTTATAAATATGGTGAATAGACTATATCTAGTTAGTTATAGATATGGTGAATAGACTATATCTAGTTAGTTATAAATATGGTGAATAGACTATATCTAGTTATAGATATGGTGAATAGACTATATCTAGTTAGTTATAAATATGGTGAATAGACTATATCTAGTTATAAATATGGTGAATAGACTATATATAGTTCTAAATATGGTGAATAGACTATATCTAGTTAGTTATAGATATGGTGAATAGACTATATCTAGTTAGTTATAAATATGGTGAATAGACTATATCTAGTTAGTTATAAATATGGTGAATAGACTATATCTAGTTAGTTATAGATATGGTGAATAGACTATATCTAGTTAGTTATAAATATGGTGAATAGACTATTATAGATATGGTTAGACTATATCTAGTTATAAATATGGTGAATAGACTATATATAGTTAGTTATAGATATGGTGAATAGACTATATCTAGTTATAAATATGGTGAATAGACTATATATAGTTAGTTATAAATATGGTGAATAGACTATATCTAGTTATAAATATGGTGAATAGACTATATAGTTAGTTATAAATATGGTGAATAGACTATAGTTATAATTAGTTATCTAGTTAGTTATAGATATGGTGAATAGACTATATCTAGTTATAAATATGGTGAACAGACTATATCTAGTTAGTTATAGATATGGTGAATAGACTATCTAGTTATAAATATGGTGAATAGACTATATATAGTTCTAAATATGGTGAATAGACTATATCTAGTTATAAATATGGTGAATAGACTATAGTTATAAATATGGTGAATAGACTATATCTAGTTAGTTATAGATATGGTGAATAGACTATCTAGTTATAAATATGGTGAATAGACTATATATAGTTATAGATATGGTGAATAGACTATATCTAGTTAGTTATAAATATGGTGAATAGACTATATATATGTTTATAAATATGGTGAACAGACTATATCTAGTTAGTTATAGATATGGTGAATAGACTATATATAGTTATAGATATGGTGAATAGACTATATCTAGTTAGTTATAGATATGGTGAATAGACTATATATAGTTAGTTATAAATATGGTGAATAGACTATATATAGTTATAAATATGGTGAATAGACTATATCTAGTTAGTTATAAATATGGTGAATAGACTATATATAGTTCTAAATATGGTGAATAGACTATATATAGTTCTAAATATGGTGAATAGACTATATATAGTTAGTTATAAATATGGTGAATAGACTATATATAGTTCTAAATATGGTGAATAGACTATATATATGTTTATAAATATGGTGAATAGACTATATATAGTTCTAAATATGGTGAATAGACTATATATAGTTCTAAATATGGTGAATAGACTATATCTAGTTAGTTATAAATATGGTGAATAGACTATATCTAGTTAGTTATAAATATGGTGAATAGACTATATATAGTTATAAATATGGTGAATAGACTATATATAGTTAGTTATAAATATGGTGAATAGACTATATATAGTTATAAATATGGTGAATAGACTATATCTAGTTAGTTATAAATATGGTGAATAGACTATATATAGTTATAAATATGGTGAATAGACTATATATAGTTTATAAATATGGTGAATAGACTATATCTAGTTAGTTATAAATATGGTGAATAGACTATATCTAGAATAGTATACATGTGGAATGCAGTGCAACTCTATACTGTAGGCTGCCAGGTGAATGTCTTACTCTAGAATAGTATACATGTGGAATGCAGTGCAACTCTATACTGTAGGCTGCCAGGTGAATGTCTTACTCTAGAATAGTATACATGTGGAATGCAGTGCAACTCTATACTGTAGGCTGCCAGGTGAATGTCTTACTCTAGAATAGTATACATGTGGAATGCAGTGCAACTCTATACTGTAGGCTGCCAGGTGAATGTCTTACTCTAGAATAGTATACATGTGGAATGCAGTGCAACTCTATACTGTAGGCTGCCAGGTGAATGTCTTACTCTAGAATAGTATACATGTGGAATGCAGTGCAACTCTATACTGTAGGCTGCCAGGTGAATGTCTTACTCTAGAATAGTATACATGTGGAATGCAGTGCAACTCTATACTGTAGGCTGCCAGGTGAATGTCTTACTCTAGAATAGTATACATGTGGAATGCAGTGCAACTCTATACTGTAGGCTGCCAGGTGAATGTCTTACTCTAGAATAGTATACATGTGGAATGCAGTGCAACTCTATACTGTAGGCTGCCAGGTGAATGTCTTACTCTAGAATAGTATACATGGAATGGAATGCAGTGCAACTCTATACTGTAGGCTGCCAGGTGAATGTCTTACTCTAGAATAGTATACATGTGGAATGCAGTGCAACTCTATACTGTAGGCTGCCAGGTGAATGTCTTACTCTAGAATAGTATACATGTGGAATGCAGTGCAACTCTATACTGTAGGCTGCCAGGTGAATGTCTTACTCTAGAATAGTATACATGTGGAATGCAGTGCAACTCTATACTGTAGGCTGCCAGGTGAATGTCTTACTCTAGAATAGTATACATGTGGAATGCAGTGCAACTCTATACTGTAGGCTGCCAGGTGAATGTCTTACTCTAGAATAGTATACATGTGGAATGCAGTGCAACTCTATACTGTAGGCTGCCAGGTGAATGTCTTACTCTAGAATAGTATACATGTGGAATGCAGTGCAACTCTATACTGTAGGCTGCCAGGTGAATGTCTTACTCTAGAATAGTATACATGTGGAATGCAGTGCAACTCTATACTGTAGGCTGCCAGGTGAATGTCTTACTCTAGAATAGTATACATGTGGAATGCAGTGCAACTCTATACTGTAGGCTGCCAGGTGAATGTCTTACTCTAGAATAGTATACATGTGGAATGCAGTGCAACTCTATACTGTAGGCTGCCAGGTGAATGTCTTACTCTAGAATAGTATACATGTGGAATGCAGTGCAACTCTATACTGTAGGCTGCCAGGTGAATGTCTTACTCTAGAATAGTATACATGTGGAATGCAGTGCAACTCTATACTGTAGGCTGCCAGGTGAATGTCTTACTCTAGAATAGTATACATGTGGAATGCAGTGCAACTCTATACTGTAGGCTGCCAGGTGAATGTCTTACTCTAGAATAGTATACATGTGGAATGCAGTGCAACTCTATACTGTAGGCTGCCAGGTGAATGTCTTACTCTAGAATAGTATACATGTGGAATGCAGTGCAACTCTATACTGTAGGCTGCCAGGTGAATGTCTTACTCTAGAATAGTATACATGTGGAATGCAGTGCAACTCTATACTGTAGGCTGCCAGGTGAATGTCTTACTCTAGAATAGTATACATGTGGAATGCAGTGCAACTCTATACTGTAGGATGCCAGGTGAATGTCTTACTCTAGAATAGTATACATGTGGAATGCAGTGCAACTCTATACTGTAGGCTGCCAGGTGAATGTCTTACTCCTCAAAGATCTCCTGGAAGATATCCTGAAGCGTCCGCTAGCTTAAGGATGGTGTCTTAGTGCTCATGTATAGAGGCCACCTCTTATTGATGGCATACTGGAAACAGCTGTGGGCAAACCCTGTGATGGACTGGACAGGACAGACAGAACACTATTAGAACCCTGTGATAGACTGGACAGGACAGACAGAACACTATTAGAACCCTGTGATAGACTGGACAGGACAGACAGAACACTATTAGAACCCTGTGATGGACAGGACAGACAGAACACTATTAGAACCCTGTGATGGACTGGACAGGACAGACAGAACACTATTAGAAGCCTGTGATGGACAGGACAGACAGAACACTATTAGAACCCTGTGATGGACTGGACATGAGAGACAGAACACTATTAGAACCCTGTGATAGACTGGACAGGACAAACTGAACACTATTAGAACCATGTGATGGACTGGACAGGACAAACAGGCTGTACATTATCATACTGAAACATGAGGTGATGGACTGGACAGGACAAACAGGCTGTACATTATCATACTGAAACATGAGGTGATGGACTGGACAGGACAAACAGGCTGTACATTATCATGCTGAAACATGAGGTGATGGACAGGACAGACAGGTTGTACATTATCATGCTGAAACATGAGGTGATGGACTGGACAGGACAAACAGGCTGTACATTATCATACTGAAACATGAGGTGATGGACTGGACAGGACAAACAGGCTGTACATTATCATACTGAAACATGAGGTGATGGACTGACAAACAGGCTGTACATTATCATACTGAAACATGAGGTGATGGACTGGACAGACAGGTTACATTATCATACTGAAACACAGGCTGACAATACAGTGCTGTACATTATCATACTGAAACATGAGGTGATGGACTGGACAGGACAAACAGGCTGTACATTATCATACTGAAACATGAGGTGATGGACTGGACAGGACAAACAGGCTGTACATTATCATACTGAAACATGAGGTGATGGACTGGACAGGACAAACAGGCTGTACATTATCATACTGAAACATGAGGTGATGGACAGGACAGACAGGTTGTACATTATCATACTGAAACATGAGGTGATGGACTGGACAGGACAAACAGGCTGTACATTATCATACTGAAACATGAGGTGATGGACTGGACAGGACAAACAGGCTGTACATTATCATACTGAAACATGAGGTGATGGACTGGACAGGACAAACAGGCTGTACATTATCATACTGAAACATGAGGTGATGGACAGGACAGACAGGTTGTACATTATCATACTGAAACATGAGGTGATGGACTGGACAGGACAAACAGGCTGTACATTATCATACTGAAACATAAGGTGATCGTGGAGGATGAATAACAAGACAATGGACCTCAGGATCTCGTCACGGTATCTCTGTGCATTCAAATTTCCATCGATAAAATGCAGTTGTGTTCATTGTCTGTAGTTTATGCCTGCCCACACCATAACCCCACCATGGGGCACTCTGTTCACAACATTGACATCAGCAAACCGCTGGCCCACAAAACACTACCAGTTGCCTGGTACAGTTCAAACCGGGAATCATCCCTGAAGAGCAAACTTCTCTAGTGTGCCAGTGGCCATCGAAGATGAGCATTTGCCCACTGAAGTCGGTTATGACGCCGACCTGCAGTCAGGTCAAAACCCTGGTGAGGACGACGAGCACAAGATAAGCTTCCCTGAGACGTTTCTAACAGTTTGTGCAGAAATTCTTCAGTGGTGCTGTCCATCTGGCTGGTCTCAGATGATCCAGCTGGTGATGAAGCCGGATGTGAAGGTCCTGGGCTGCCGTGGTTACACGTGGCCTGCGGTTATGAGGCCGGTTGGATGTACTGCCAAATTCTCTAAACCGATGTTGGAGGAGGCTTATGGTAGGGAAATTAACATTAAATTCCCTGGCAACATTGCTGCAGTCAGCATGCCAATTGCACGCTCTGTGGCATTGTGTTGTGTGACAAAAGTGCACATTTTAAAGTGGCCTTTTATTGTCTCCAGCACAAGGTGCACCTGTGTAATGATTATGCCGTTTAATCAGCTTCTTTATTTTCCACACCTGTCAGGTAGATGGATTATCTTGGCAAAGGACAAGTGCTCACTAACAGTGATGTAAACACATATATCTCGTTAGTTATAGATATGGTGAATAGACTATATCTAGTTGTAAATATGGTGAATAGACTATATCTAGTTATAGATATGATGAATAGACTATATCTAGTTAGTTATAGATATGATGAATAGACTATCTAGTTATAGATATGGTGAATAGACTATATCTAGTTATAAATATGGTGAATAGACTATATCTAGTTATAGATATGATGAATAGACTATATCTAGTTATAAATATGGTGAATAGACTATATCTAGTTATGAATATGGTGAATAGACTATATATATGTTTATAAATATGGTGAACAGACTATATATAGTTATAAATATGGTGAATAGAATATATCTAGTTAGTTATAGATATGGTGAATAGACTATATCTAGTTATAAATATGGTGAATAGACTATATATAGTTATAAATATGGTGAATAGAATATATCATAGTTATAAATATGGTGAATAGACTATATATAGTTATAAATATGGTGAATAGAATATATAGTTCTAAATATGGTGAATAGACTATATCTAGTTATAAATATGGTGAATAGACTATATATAGTTATAAATATGGTGAATAGACTATATCTAGTTATAAATATGGTGAATAGACTATATATAGTTATAAATATGGTGAATAGACTATATCTAGTTATAAATATGGTGAACAGACTATATCTAGTTATAAATATGGTGAATAGAATATATAGTTCTAAATATGGTGAATAGACTATATCTAGTTATAAATATGGTGAATAGACTATATATATGTTTATAAATATGGTGAACAGACTATATCTAGTTAGTTATAGATATGGTGAACAGACTATATATAGTTATAAATATGGTGAATAGACTATATCTAGTTATAGATATGGTGAACAGACTATATATAGTTATAAATATGGTGAACAGACTATATCTAGTTATAAATATGGTGAACAGACTATATCTAGTTAGTTATAGATATGGTGAACAGACTATATATAGTTATAAATATGGTGAATAGACTATATCTAGTTATAGATATGGTGAACAGACTATATATAGTTATAAATATGGTGAACAGACTATATCTAGTTAGTTATAGATATGGTGAATAGACTATATCTAGTTATAAATATGGTGAATAGACTATATCTAGTTATAAATATGGTGAATAGACTATATCTAGTTAGTTATAGATATGGTGAACAGACTATATATAGTTATAAATATGGTGAATAGACTATCTAGTTATAAATATGGTGAACAGACTATATCTAGTTATAAATATGGTGAATAGACTATATATAGTTATAAATATGGTGAATAGACTATATCTAGTTATAAATATGGTGAATAGACTATATCTAGTTATAAATATGGTGAATAGACTATATCTAGTTAGTTATAGATATGGTGAACAGACTATATATAGTTATAAATATGGTGAATAGACTATATCTAGTTAGTTATAGATATGGTGAATAGACTATATCTAGTTAGTTATAGATATGGTGAACAGACTATATCTAGTTAGTTATAGATATGGTGAATAGACTATATCTAGTTATAAATATGGTGAATAGACTATATCTAGTTATAAATATGGTGAATAGACTATATCTAGTTATAAATATGGTGAATAGACTATATATACTAAATATGGTGAATAGACTATATCTAGTTAGTTATAGATATGGTGAATAGACTATATCTAGTTTTAAATATGGTGAATAGACTATATATAGTTATAAATATGGTGAATAGACTATATATATGTTTATAAATATGGTGAATAGACTATATATAGTTCTAAATATGGTGAATAGACTATATCTAGTTAGTTATAGATATGGTGAATAGACTATATCTAGTTATAGATATGGTGAATAGACTATATCTAGTTATAAATATGGTGAATAGACTATATCTAGTTATAAATATGGTGAATAGACTATATATATCTAGTTATAAATATGGTGAATAGACTATATATATCTAGTTATAAATATGGTGAATAGACTATATATATCTAGTTATAAATATGGTGAATAGACTATATCTAGTTATAAATATGGTGAATAGACTATATCTAGTTATAAATATGGTGAATAGACTATATCTAGTTATAAATATGGTGAATAGACTATATATATCTAGTTATAAATATGGTGAACAGACTATATCTAGTTAGTTATAGATATGGTGAATAGACTATATCTAGTTATAAATATGGTGAATAGACTATATCTAGTTAGTTATAGATATGGTGAATAGACTATATATAGTTATAAATATGGTGAATAGACTATATCTAGTTATAAATATGGTGAATAGACTATATCTAGTTATAAATATGGTGAATAGACTATATCTAGTTAGTTATAGATATGGTGAATAGACTATATATAGTTATAAATATGGTGAATAGACTATATCTAGTTATAAATATGGTGAATAGACTATATCTAGTTAGTTATAGATATGGTGAATAGACTATATATAGTTATAAATATGGTGAATAGACTATATCTAGTTATAAATATGGTGAATAGACTATATCTAGTTAGTTATAGATATGGTGAATAGACTATATATATCTAGTTTTAGATATGGTGAATAGACTATATCTATAAATATGGTGAATAGACTATATCTAGTTAGTTATAGATATGGTGAATAGACTATATCTAGTTATGAATATGGTGAATAGACTATATCTAGTTCTAAATATGGTGAATAGACTATATCTAGTTAGTTATAGATATGGTGAACAGACTATATATAGTTCTAAATATGGTGAACAGACTATATATAGTTCTAAATATGGTGAATAGACTATCTAGTTATAAATATGGTGAATAGACTATATATAGTTATAAATATGGTGAATAGACTATATCTAGTTAGTTATAGATATGGTGAATAGACTATATCTAGTTTTAAATATGGTGAATAGACTATATATAGTTATAAATATGGTGAATAGACTATATATATGTTTATAAATATGGTGAATAGACTATATATAGTTCTAAATATGGTGAATAGACTATATCTAGTTAGTTATAGATATGGTGAATAGACTATATCTAGTTATAAATATGGTGAATAGACTATATCTAGTTATAGATATGGTGAATAGACTATATATCTAGTTATAAATATGGTGAATAGACTATATATAGTTCTAAATATGGTGAATAGACTATATCTAGTTAGTTATAGATATGGTGAATAGACTATATCTAGTTATAAATATGGTGAATAGACTATATCTAGTTAGTTATAAATATGGTGAATAGACTATATCTAGTTAGTTATAAATATGGTGAACAGACTATATCTAGTTAGTTATAGATATGGTGAATAGACTATATATAGTTATAAATATGGTGAACAGACTATATCTAGTTAGTTATAGATATGGTGAATAGACTATATCTAGTTAGTTATAGATATGGTGAACAGACTATAACTAGTTAGTTATAAATACGGTGAATAGAGTATATCTAGTTATAAATATGGTGAATAGACTATATCTAGTTAGTTATAGATATGGTGAATAGACTATATCTAGTTAGTTATAGATATGGTGAATAGACTATATCTAGTTATAAATATGGTGAATAGACTATATATAGTTCTAAATATGGTGAATAGACTATATATAGTTCTAAATACGGTGAATAGAGTATATCTAGTTATAAATATGGTGAATAGACTATATATAGTTAGTTATAGATATGGTGAATAGACTATCTAGTTAGTTATAGATATGGTGAATAGACTATATCTAGTTATAAATATGGTGAATAGACTATATATAGTTAGTTATAGATATGGTGAATAGACTATATCTAGTTATAAATATGGTGAATAGACTATATCTAGTTATACATATGGTGAACAGACTATATCTAGTTATAGATATGGTGAATAGACTATATATATGTTTATAAATATGGTGAATAGAATATATAGTTCTAAATATGGTGAATAGACTATATCTAGTTAGTTATAGATATGGTGAATAGACTATATCTAGTTATAAATATGGTGAATAGACTATATCTAGTTATAAATATGGTGAATAGACTATATCTAGTTAGTTATAGATATGGTGAATAGACTATATATAGTTATAAATATGGTGAATAGACTATATCTAGTTATAAATATGGTGAATAGACTATATATAGTTATAAATATGGTGAATAGACTATATCTAGTTAGTTATAGATATGGTGAATAGACTATATCTAGTTTTAAATATGGTGAATAGACTATATATAGTTATAAATATGGTGAATAGACTATATATATGTTTATAAATATGGTGAATAGACTATATATAGTTATAAATATGGTGAATAGACTATATCTAGTTAGTTATAGATATGGTGAATAGACTATATCTAGTTATAAATATGGTGAATAGACTATATCTAGTTATAAATATGGTGAATAGACTATATATATGTTTATAAATATGGTGAATAGACTATATATAGTTATAAATATGGTGAATAGACTATATCTAGTTAGTTATAGATATGGTGAATAGACTATATCTAGTTATAAATATGGTGAATAGACTATATCTAGTTATAAATATGGTGAATAGACTATATATAGTTATAAATATGGTGAATAGACTATATCTAGTTAGTTATAGATATGGTGAATAGACTATATCTAGTTATAGATATGGTGAATAGACTATATCTAGTTATAAATATGGTGAATAGACTATATATATGTTTATAAATATGGTGAATAGACTATATCTAGTTATAAATATGGTGAACAGACTATATCTAGTTAGTTATAGATATGGTGAATAGACTATCTAGTTATAAATATGGTGAATAGACTATATTTAGTTATAAATATGGTGAATAGACTATATCTAGTTATAAATATGGTGAACAGACTATATCTAGTTAGTTATAAATATGGTGAATAGACTATATCTAGTTAGTTAAATATGGTGAATAGACTATATCTAGTTATAAATATGGTGAATAGACTATATCTAGTTAGTTATAAATATGGTGAATAGACTATATCTAGTTAGTTATAAATATGGTGAATAGACTATATCTAGTTAGTTATAAATATGGTGAATAGACTATATCTAGTTATAAATATGGTGAATAGACTATATCTAGTTAGTTATAGATATGGTGAATAGACTATATATAGTTATAAATATGGTGAACAGACTATATCTAGTTAGTTATAGATATGGTGAATAGACTATATCTAGTTAGTTATAGATATGGTGAACAGACTATAACTAGTTAGTTATAATATGGTGAATAGACTATATCTAGTTAGTTATAGATATGGTGAATAGACTATATCTAGTTAGTTATAGATATGGTGAATAGACTATATCTAGTTATAAATATGGTGAATAGACTATATATAGTTCTAAATATGGTGAATAGACTATATATAGTTCTAAATACGGTGAATAGAGTATATCTAGTTATAAATATGGTGAATAGACTATATATAGTTCTAAATACGGTGAATAGAGTATATCTAGTTATAAATATGGTGAATAGACTATATATAGTTAGTTATAGATATGGTGAATAGACTATCTAGTTAGTTATAGATATGGTGAATAGACTATATCTAGTTATAAATATGGTGAATAGACTATATATAGTTAGTTATAGATATGGTGAATAGACTATATCTAGTTATAAATATGGTGAATAGACTATATCTAGTTATACATATGGTGAATAGACTATATCTAGTTATAGATATGGTGAATAGACTATATATATCTAGTTATAAATATGGTGAATAGACTATATATAGTTCTAAATATGGTGAATAGACTATATCTAGTTAGTTATAAATATGGTGAATAGACTATATCTAGTTAGTTATAAATATGGTGAATAGACTATATCTAGTTAGTTATAATATGGTGAATAGACTATATCTAGTTATAAATATGGTGAATAGACTATATCTAGTTATAAATATGGTGAATAGACTATATATAGTTATAAATATGGTGAATAGACTATATCTAGTTAGTTATAGATATGGTGAACAGACTATATATAGTTCTAAATATGGTGAATAGACTATATCTAGTTAGTTATAGATATGGTGAATAGACTATATCTAGTTTTAAATATGGTGAATAGACTATATATAGTTATAAATATGGTGAATAGACTATATATAGTTCTAAATATGGTGAATAGACTATATCTAGTTAGTTATAGATATGGTGAATAGACTATATCTAGTTATAGATATGGTGAATAGACTATATCTAGTTATAAATATGGTGAATAGACTATATATAGTTTATAAATATGGTGAATAGACTATATATAGTTCTAAATATGGTGAATAGACTATATCTAGTTATAAATATGGTGAATAGACTATATCTAGTTATAAATATGGTGAATAGACTATATCTAGTTAGTTATAAATATGGTGAATAGACTATATCTAGTTAGTTATAAATATGGTGAATAGACTATATCTAGTTAGTTATAGATATGGTGAATAGACTATATATAGTTATAAATATGGTGAATAGACTATATCTAGTTAGTTATAGATATGGTGAATAGACTATATCTAGTTAGTTATAAATATGGTGAACAGACTATATCTAGTTAGTTATAAATATGGTGAATAGACTATATCTAGTTATAAATATGGTGAATAGACTATATCTAGTTAGTTATAGATATGGTGAATAGACTATATCTAGTTAGTTATAAATATGGTGAATAGACTATATCTAGTTATAAATATGGTGAATAGACTATATATAGTTCTAAATATGGTGAATAGACTATATATAGTTCTAAATATGGTGAATAGACTATATCTAGTTATAAATATGGTGAATAGACTATATATAGTTCTAAATACGGTGAATAGAGTATATCTAGTTATAAATATGGTGAATAGACTATATATAGTTAGTTATAGATATGGTGAATAGACTATATCTAGTTAGTTATAGATATGGTGAATAGACTATATCTAGTTATAAATATGGTGAATAGACTATATATAGTTAGTTATAGATATGGTGAATAGACTATATCTAGTTATAAATATGGTGAATAGACTATATATATGTTTATAAATATGGTGAATAGACTATATATAGTTATAAATATGGTGAATAGACTATATCTAGTTAGTTATAGATATGGTGAATAGACTATATCTAGTTATAGATATGGTGAATAGACTATATCTAGTTATAAATATGGTGAATAGACTATATATAGTTATAAATATGGTGAATAGACTATATCTAGTTAGTTATAAATATGGTGAATAGACTATATCTAGTTAGTTATAAATATGGTGAATAGACTATATCTAGTTATAAATATGGTGAATAGACTATATCTAGTTATAAATATGGTGAATAGACTATATCTAGTTAGTTATAGATATGGTGAATAGACTATATATAGTTCTAAATATGGTGAATAGACTATATCTAGTTAGTTATAGATATGGTGAATAGACTATATCTAGTTATAAATATGGTGAATAGACTATATATATGTTTATAAATATGGTGAATAGACTATATATAGTTCTAAATATGGTGAATAGACTATATCTAGTTAGTTATAGATATGGTGAATAGACTATATCTAGTTATAGATATGGTGAATAGACTATATCTAGTTATAAATATGGTGAATAGACTATATATATGTTTATAAATATGGTGAATAGACTATATATAGTTCTAAATATGGTGAATAGACTATATCTAGTTATAGATATGGTGAATAGACTATATCTAGTTATAAATATGGTGAATAGACTATATCTAGTTAGTTATAAATATGGTGAATAGACTATATCTAGTTATAAATATGGTGAACAGACTATATCTAGTTAGTTATAGATATGGTGAATAGACTATATATAGTTATAAATATGGTGAACAGACTATATCTAGTTAGTTATAGATATGGTGAATAGACTATATCTAGTTAGTTATAGATATGGTGAACAGACTATAACTAGTTAGTTATAAATACGGTGAATAGAGTATATCTAGTTATAAATATGGTGAATAGACTATATCTAGTTAGTTATAGATATGGTGAATAGACTATATCTAGTTAGTTATAGATATGGTGAATAGACTATATCTAGTATATAAATATGGTGAATAGACTATATATAGTTCTAAATATGGTGAATAGACTATATATAGTTCTAAATACGGTGAATAGAGTATATCTAGTTATAAATATGGTGAATAGACTATATATAGTTAGTTATAGATATGGTGAATAGACTATATCTAGTTAGTTATAGATATGGTGAATAGACTATATCTAGTTATAAATATGGTGAATAGACTATATATAGTTAGTTATAGATATGGTGAATAGACTATATCTAGTTATAAATATGGTGAATAGACTATATATAGTTAGTTATAGATATGGTGAATAGACTATATCTAGTTATAAATATGGTGAATAGACTATATCTAGTTATACATATGGTGAATAGACTATATATAGTTAGTTATAGATATGGTGAATAGACTATATCTAGTTATAAATATGGTGAATAGACTATATCTAGTTATAAATATGGTGAATAGACTATATAGTTCTAAATATGGTGAATAGACTATATATAGTTAGTTATAGATATGGTGAATAGACTATATCTAGTTATAAATATGGTGAACAGACTATATCTAGTTAGTTATAGATATGGTGAATAGACTATCTAGTTATAAATATGGTGAACAGACTATATATAGTTCTAAATATGGTGAATAGACTATATCTAGTTAGTTATAGATATGGTGAATAGACTATATATAGTTATAGATATGGTGAATAGACTATATCTAGTTAGTTATAAATATGGTGAATAGACTATATATAGTTAGTTATAAATATGGTGAATAGACTATATATAGTTAGTTATAGATATGGTGAATAGACTATATATAGTTATAGATATGGTGAATAGACTATATATAGTTATAGATATGATGAATAGACTATATCTAGTTAGTTATAAATATGGTGAATAGACTATATATAGTTAGTTATAAATATGGTGAATAGACTATATATAGTTCTAAATATGGTGAATAGACTATATCTAGTTAGTTATAAATATGGTGAATAGACTATATCTAGTTAGTTATAAATATGGTGAATAGACTATATATAGTTCTAAATATGGTGAATAGACTATATATAGTTCTAAATATGGTGAATAGACTATATATAGTTAGTTATAAATATGGTGAATAGACTATATATAGTTCTAAATATGGTGAATAGACTATATATATGTTTATAAATATGGTGAATAGACTATATATAGTTCTAAATATGGTGAATAGACTATATCTAGTTAGTTATAAATATGGTGAACAGACTATATCTAGTTAGTTATAGATATGGTGAATAGACTATATATAGTTCTAAATATGGTGAATAGACTATATGTAGTTAGTTATAAATATGGTGAATAGACTATATATAGTTCTAAATATGGTGAATAGACTATATCTAGTTAGTTATAAATATGGTGAATAGACTATATATAGTTATAAATATGGTGAATAGACTATATATAGTTATAAATATGGTGAATAGACTATATCTAGTTAGTTATAAATATGGTGAATAGACTATATCTAGAATAGTATACATGTGGAATGCAGTGCAACTCTATACTGTAGGCTGCCAGGTGAATGTCTTACTCTAGAATAGTATACATGTGGAATGCAGTGCAACTCTATACTGTAGGCTGCCAGGTGAATGTCTTACTCTAGAATAGTATACATGTGGAATGCAGTGCAACTCTATACTGTAGGCTGCCAGGTGAATGTCTTACTCTAGAATAGTATACATGTGGAATGCAGTGCAACTCTATACTGTAGGCTGCCAGGTGAATGTCTTACTCTAGAATAATATACATGTGGAATGCAGTGCAACTCTATACTGTAGGCTGCCAGGTGAATGTCTTACTCTAGAATAGTATACATGTGGAATGCAGTGCAACTCTATACTGTAGGCTGCCAGGTGAATGTCTTACTCTAGAATAGTATACATGTGGAATGCAGTGCAACTCTATACTGTAGGCTGCCAGGTGAATGTCTTACTCTAGAATAGTATACATGTGGAATGCAGTGCAACTCTATACTGTAGGCTGCCAGGTGAATGTCTTACTCTAGAATAGTATACATGTGGAATGCAGTGCAACTCTATACTGTAGGCTGCCAGGTGAATGTCTTACTCTAGAATAGTATACATGTGGAATGCAGTGCAACTCTATACTGTAGGCTGCCAGGTGAATGTCTTACTCTAGAATAGTATACATGTGGAATGCAGTGCAACTCTATACTGTAGGCTGCCAGGTGAATGTCTTACTCTAGAATAGTATACATGTGGAATGCAGTGCAACTCTATACTGTAGGCTGCCAGGTGAATGTCTTACTCTAGAATAGTATACATGTGGAATGCAGTGCAACTCTATACTGTAGGCTGCCAGGTGAATGTCTTACTCTAGAATAGTATACATGTGGAATGCAGTGCAACTCTATACTGTAGGCTGCCAGGTGAATGTCTTACTCTAGAATAGTATACATGTGGAATGCAGTGCAACTCTATACTGTAGGCTGCCAGGTGAATGTCTTACTCTAGAATAGTATACATGTGGAATGCAGTGCAACTCTATACTGTAGGCTGCCAGGTGAATGTCTTACTCTAGAATAGTATACATGTGGAATGCAGTGCAACTCTATACTGTAGGCTGCCAGGTGAATGTCTTACTCTAGAATAGTATACATGTGGAATGCAGTGCAACTCTATACTGTAGGCTGCCAGGTGAATGTCTTACTCTAGAATAGTATACATGTGGAATGCAGTGCAACTCTATACTGTAGGCTGCCAGGTGAATGTCTTACTCTAGAATAGTATACATGTGGAATGCAGTGCAACTCTATACTGTAGGCTGCCAGGTGAATGTCTTACTCTAGAATAGTATACATGTGGAATGCAGTGCAACTCTATACTGTAGGCTGCCAGGTGAATGTCTTACTCTAGAATAGTATACATGTGGAATGCAGTGCAACTCTATACTGTAGGATGCCAGGTGAATGTCTTACTCTAGAATAGTATACATGTGGAATGCAGTGCAACTCTATACTGTAGGCTGCCAGGTGAATGTCTTACTCTAGAATAGTATACATGTGGAATGCAGTGCAACTCTATACTGTAGGATGCCAGGTGAATGTCTTACTCTAGAATAGTATACATGTGGAATGCAGTGCAACTCTATACTGTAGGCTGCCAGGTGAATGTCTTACTCTAGAATAGTATACATGTGGAATGCAGTGCAACTCTATACTGTAGGCTGCCAGGTGAATGTCTTACTCTAGAATAGTATACATGTGGAATGCAGTGCAACTCTATACTGTAGGCTACCAGGTGAATGTCTTACTCTAGAATAGTATACATGTGGAATGCAGTGCAACTCTATACTGTAGGCTGCCAGGTGAATGTCTTACTCTAGAATAGTATACATGTGGAATGCAGTGCAACTCTATACTGTAGGATGCCAGGTAAATGTCTTACTCTAGAATAGTATACATGTGGAATGCAGTGCAACTCTATACTGTAGGCTGCCAGGTGAATGTCTTACTCCTCAAAGATCTCCTGGAAGATATCCTTGAAGCGTCCGTCGTAGTACTTAAGGATGGTGTTCTTAGTGCTCATGTATAGAGGCCACCTCTTATTGATGGCATACTGGAAACAGCTGTGGGCAAACCCTGTGATGGACTGGACAGGACAGACAGAACACTATTAGAACCCTGTGATAGACTGGACAGGACAGACAGAACACTATTAGAACCCTGTGATAGACTGGACAGGACAGACAGAACACTATTAGAACCCTGTGATGGACAGGACAGACAGAACACTATTAGAACCCTGTGATGGACTGGACATGAGAGACAGAACACTATTAGAACCCTGTGATAGACTGGACAGGACAAACTGAACACTATTAGAACCATGTGATGGACTGGACAGGACAAACAGGCTGTACATTATCATACTGAAACATGAGGTGATGGACTGGACAGGACAAACAGGCTGTACATTATCATACTGAAACATGAGGTGATGGACTGGACAGGACAAACAGGCTGTACATTATCATGCTGAAACATGAGGTGATGGACAGGACAGACAGGTTGTACATTATCATACTGAAACATGAGGTGATGGACTGGACAGGACAAACAGGCTGTACATTATCATACTGAAACATGAGGTGATGGACTGGACAGGACAAACAGGCTGTACATTATCATACTGAAACATGAGGTGATGGACTGGACAGGACAAACAGGCTGTACATTATCATACTGAAACATGAGGTGATGGACTGGACAGGACAAACAGGCTGTACATTATCATACTGAAACATGAGGTGATGGACAGGACAGACAGGTTGTACATTATCATACTGAAACATGAGGTGATGGACTGGACAGGACAAACAGGCTGTACATTATCATACTGAAACATGAGGTGATGGACTGGACAGGACAAACAGGCTGTACATTATCATACTGAAACATGAGGTGATGGACTGGACAGGACAGACAGGTTGTACATTATCATACTGAAACATGAGGTGATGGACTGGACAGGACAAACAGGCTGTACATTATCATACTGAAACATAAGGTGATGGACTGGACAGGACAAACAGGCTGTACATTATCATACTGAAACATAAGGTGATCGTGGAGGATGAATAACAAGACAATGGACCTCAGGATCTCGTCACGGTATCTCTGTGCATTCAAATTTCCATCGATAAAATGCAGTTGTGTTCATTGTCTGTAGTTTATGCCTGCCCACACCATAACCCTACCATGGGGCACTCTGTTCACAACATTGACATCAGCAAACCGCTGGCCCACAAAACACTACCAGTTGCCTGGTACAGTTCAAACCGGGAATCATCCCTGAAGAGCAAACTTCTCTAGTGTGCCAGTGGCCATCGAAGATGAGCATTTGCCCACTGAAGTCGGTTATGACGCCGACCTGCAGTCAGGTCAAAACCCTGGTGAGGACGACGAGCACAAGATAAGCTTCCCTGAGACGTTTCTAACAGTTTGTGCAGAAATTCTTCAGTGGTGCTGTCCATCTGGCTGGTCTCAGATGATCCAGCTGGTGATGAAGCCGGATGTGAAGGTCCTGGGCTGCCGTGGTTACACGTGGCCTGCGGTTATGAGGCCGGTTGGATGTACTGCCAAATTCTCTAAACCGATGTTGGAGGAGGCTTATGGTAGGGAAATTAACATTAAATTCCCTGGCAACATTGCTGCAGTCAGCATGCCAATTGCACGCTCTGTGGCATTGTGTTGTGTGACAAAAGTGCACATTTTAAAGTGGCCTTTTATTGTCTCCAGCACAAGGTGCACCTGTGTAATGATTATGCCGTTTAATCAGCTTCTTTATTTTCCACACCTGTCAGGTAGATGGATTATCTTGGCAAAGGAGAAGTGCTCACTAACAGTGATGTAAACACATTTGTCCACCAAATTTGAGTGAAATAAGCTTTTTGTGCATAGAGAACATTTCTGAGATGTTTTATTTCAGCTCATAAAACATGGGACCAACACTTTACATGTTGTGTTTATATTTTTGCTCAGTTTATGTTCTTTAATGTCAAAGGCAAATTTCATTCCTTGGATGGAAAATAAAGTGTGTAACTTTTTTTTTAAAAAGAACCTGCCCCAGCCTGCTCACCTCATCAGTATTGTACATGCCCAACCCACAGCCTCCTGAGACGAAGTCAAAGACCTCCCACTCACTCCCCTTGCTGCCGTCAGCTGGGGTGAACACCATCTTAAACTTCCCTGGCTTGGTGATTACAAAGTCTGTGGCTCTGTACTGTGGAACAACACAACGACAAACATCAACAACAGAACATTCCTCACATGCTCTGTGATTCAATACAAATCTAAAACACGTATTGTATGTTACTTATCTACCTGGTCACCAAAGGCGTGTCTGCCGATCGTTATTGGCTGCGTCCAACCAGGGACCAGACGGGGAATGTTCTTGCAGATGATCGGCTCTCGGAAGACGGTTCCACCCAGAATGTTCCTGATGCTTCCGTTGGGACTCTTCCACATCTTCTTCAGCTTGAACTCTGTTAGGGTTAGAGATGGAGGCCTGAGTTAACCTATTAGACCTAACCATAACTCTAACCCTGACCTTACTACATCTAGCCCAGATAACTATATATCTAACCCAACTACACCTAGCCCAGGTAACTAACTATCTATCTAACCCAACTACACCTAGCCCAGGTAACTAACTAACTAACTAACTAACTAACTAACTAACTAACTAACTAACTAACCCTGACCATACTACATCTAGCCCAGGTAACTAACTAACTAACTAACTAACCTTGACCTTACTACATCTAGCCCAGATAACTATATATCTAACCCAACTACACCTAGCCCAGGTAACTAACTATCTATCTAACCCAACTACACCTAGCCCAGGTAACTAACTAACTAACTAACTAACTAACTAACTAACTAACTAACTAACCCTGACCATACTACATCTAGCCCAGGTAACTATACACTACAACTATACACTTCTGAGAAATGAAGGCTATTCCATGCGATAAATTGCCAAGAAACTGAAGAAACTGAAACTGAAGAAGGCCAGCATCCCGGAGTCACCTCTTCACTGTTGACGTAGAGACTGGTGTTTTGCGGGTACTATTTAATGAAGCTGCCAGTTTAGGACTTGTGAGGTGTCTGTTTCTCAAACTAGACACTCTAATGTACTTGTCCTCTTGCTCAGTTGTGCACCGGGGCCTCCCACTCCTCTTTCTATTCTGGTTAGGGCCAGTTTGCGCTGTTCTGTGAAGGGAATAGTACACAGCATTGTACAAGATCTTCAGTTCTTGGCAATTTCTCGCATGGAATAGCCTTCATTTCTGAGATCAAGAATAGACTGACGAGTTTCAGAAGAAAGTGCTTTGTTTCTGGCCATTTTGAGCCAGTAATCGAACCCACAAATGCTGATGCTCCAGATACTTGTCACGGGATACTAGGAGTGGTGGGTGGAATCAGGCGCAGAGAGCAGGGTTCAGTAGATCGTCAATTTATTCTCCGGCGCACAAAACGGTCACGCCAACATGTTATAGCTGCAATGGGGGGACCAACTAGCCCAGGTAACTATCTACCTAACCCTGACCTTACTACACCTAGCCCAGGTAACTATCTACCTAACCCTGACCTTACTACACCTAGCCCAGGTAACTAACTAACTATCTATCTAACCCTGACTATTCCACATCTTCAACTCTGAGGAGTAAGGGTCATGGATGAAGGCCTGACAGGAGTTAAGCTGTTAACTGTCAAACTGCAGTACTGATCTACCTCCTGACACTGAAACCGTGGTCAAACAAATATTTATAGAAACACTTTAATAAGTATTATCCCCTGGGATTCAAATATCCATCTTGTGGATGTATGATTTATTTCTAACCAGAGAATGTATTTCTGTGATTAAAGTAGATACCATCGACTCTGGCTTCATCCGGGGTGATGGTGGCACACTTGACAGCCACGTTGTACTTCATGGTGGCGATGGCCGAGTCAATGGTGACCTGGTCGTCTGTCTGGTCGCGGCACGGCAGACCAAGGTCATAATACTTCAGCTCCACGTCCACGTTAGACAGGACCAGCTGGAACAATGCAACACATTTAATGAGGATGGAGGAGAGGAGAGGAGTGGGTATATGTGTTTGGTTGGGGTGCCTGCAAAGTAAAATGAAATACAGTTGCCAAAATTATATAATTACTCCGGTCTATACAGAAATAAATAAAATCACTAAAAATATCATTACATGACCAAAAGTAATATGGAGTTGGTCCCCCCTTTGCAGCTATAACAGCCTCCACTCTTCTGGGAAGGCTTTAATATGGAGTTGGTCCCCCCTTTGCAGCTATAACAGCCTCCACTCTTCTGGGAAGGCTTTAATATGGAGTTGGTCCCCCCTGATGTCCTTGCCGTGTCTGAATCCTGGCTCAGGAAGGCCACCAAAAATTCAGAGATTTCCATACCCAACTATAACATCTTCCGTCAAGATAGAACTGCCAAAGGGGGCGGAGTCGCAGTCTACTGCAGAGATAGCCTGCAAAGTAATGTCATACTTTCCAGGTCCATACCCAAACAGTTTGAACTACTAATTTTGAAAATTACTCTCTCCAGAAACAAGTCTCTCACTGTTGCCGCCTGCTACCGACCCCTGTCAGCTCCCAGCTGTGCCCTGGACACCATTTGTGAATTGATCGCCCCCATCTAGCTTCAGAGTTTGTTCTGTTAGGTGACCTAAACTGGGATATGCTTAACACCCCGGCAGTCCTACAATCTAAGCTAGATGCCCTCAATCTCACGCAAATCATCAAGGAACCCACCAGGTACAACCCTAACTCTGTAAACAAGGGCACCCTCATAGACGTCATCCTGACCAACTGGCCCTCCAAATATACCTCCGCTGTCTTCAACCAGGATCTCAGCGATCACTGCCTCATCGCCTGTATCCGCCACGGAGCCGCAGTCAAACGACCACCCTCATCACTGTCAAACGCTCCCTAAAACACTTCTGTGAGCAGGCCTTTCTAATCGACCTGGCCCGTGTATCCTGGAAGGACATTGACCTCATCCCGTCAGTTGAGGATGCCTGGTCATTCTTTAAAAGTAACTTCCTCACCATTTTGGATAAGCATGCTCCGTTCAAAAATGCAGAACCAAGAACAGATACAGCCCTTGGTTCACTCCAGACCTGACTGCCCTCGACCAGCACAAAAACATCCTGTGGCGGACTGCAATAGCATCGAATAGCCCCGTGATATGCAACTGTTCAGGGAAGTCAGGAACCAATACACGCAGTCAGTCAGGAAAGCTAAGGCCAGCTTCTTCAGGCAGAAGTTTGCATCCTGTAGCTCCAACTCCAAAAAGTTCTGGGACACTGTGAAGTCCATGGAGAACAAGAGCACCTCCTCCCAGCTGCCCACTGCACTGAGGCTAGGTAACACGGTCTCCACCGATAAATCCATGATTATCGAAAACTTCAATAAGCACTTCTCAACGGCTGGCCATGCCTTCCGCCTGGCTACTCCAACCTCGGCCAACAGCTCCGCCCCGTAGTTCCTCACCCAAGCCTCTCCAGGTTCTCCTTTACCCAAATCCAGATAGCAGATGTTCTGAAAGAGCTGCAAAACCTGGACCCGTACAAATCAGCTGGGCTTGACAATCTGGACCCGCTATTTCTGAAACTATCTGCCGCCATTGTCGCAACCCCTATTACCAGCCTGTTCAACCTCTCTTTCATATCGTCTGAGATCCCCAAGGATTGAAAGCTGCCGCAGTCATCCCCCTCTTCAAAGGGGGAGACACCCTGGACCCAAACTGCTATAGACCTATATCCATCCTGCCCTGCCTATCTAAGGTCTTCGAAAGCCAAGTCAACAAACGGGTCACTGACCATCTCGAATCCCACCGTACGTTCTCCGCTGTGCAATCTGGTTTCCGAGCCGGTCACGGGTGCACCTCAGCCACACTCAAGGTACTAAATGATATCATAACCGCCATCGATAAAAGACAGTACTGTGCAGCCGTCTTCATCGACCTCGCCAAGGCTTTCGACTCTGTCAATCACCAAATTCTTATCGGCAGACTCAACAGCCTCGGTTTTTCGGATGACTGCCTTGCCTGGTTCACCAATTACTTTGCAGACAGAGTTCAGTGTGTCAAATCAGAGGGCATGCTGTCCGGTCCTCTGGCAGTCTCTATGGGGGTGCCACAGGGTTCAATTCTCGGGCCGACTCTTTTCTCTGTATATATCAATGATGTTGCTCTTGCTGCGGGCGATTCCCTGATCCACCTCTACGCAGACGACACCATTCTATATACTTTCGGCCCGTCATTGGACACTGTGCTATCAAACCTCCAAACGAGCTTCAATGCCATACAGCACTCCTTCCGTGGCCTCCAACTGCTCTTAAACGCGAGTAAAACCAAATGCATGCTTTTCAACCGATCGCTGCCTGCACCCGCATGCCCGACTAGCATCAGCACCCTGGATGGTTCCAACCTTGAATATGTGGACATCTATAAGTACCTAGGTGTCTGGCTAGACTGCAAACTCTCCTTCCAGACTCACATCAAACATCTCCATTCAAAAATCAAATCCAGAGTCGGCTTTCTATTCCGCAACAAAGCCTCCTTCACTCACGCTGCCAAGCTTACCCTAGTAAAACTGACTATCCTACCGATCCTCGACTTCGGCGATGTCATCTACAAAATGGCTTCCAACACTCTACTCAGCAAACTGGATGCAGTCTATCACAGTACCATCCGTTTTGTCACTAAAGCACCTTATACCACCCACCACTGCGACTTGTATGCTCTAGTCGGCTGGCCCTCACTACATATTCGTCGCCAGACCCACTGGCTCCAGGTCATCTACAAGTCCATGCTAGGTAAAGCTCCGCCTTATCTCAGTTCACTGGTCACGATGGCAACACCCATCCGTAGCACGCGCTCCAGCAGGTGTATCTCACTGATCATCCCTAAAGCCAACACCTCATTTGGCCGCCTTTCGTTCCAGTACTCTGCTGCCTGTGACTGGAACGAATTGCAAAAATCGCTGAAGTTGGAGACTTTTATCTCCCTCACCAACTTCAAACATCAGCTATCCGAGCAGCTAACCGATCGCTGCAGCTGTACATAGTCTATAGGTAAATAGCTCACCCTTTTTCACCTACCTCATTCCCATACCGTTTTTATACTGTTTTTATTTATTTACTTTTCTGCTCTTTTGCACACCAATATCTCTACCTGTACATGCCCATCTGATCATTTATCACTCCAGTGTTAATCTGCAAAATTGTATTATTCGCCTACCTCCTCATGCCTTTTGCACACATTGTATATAGACTGCCCATTTTTTTTTTCTACTGTGTTATTGTGTTATTGACTTGCTAATTGTTTACTCCATGTGTAACTCTGTGTTGCAAACATCATTTCCACTCCGACTTCACAGTCAACATCACAGTAAATGACTGTAGGCCTAATTAATTCATGCATTAACAGAAATGTATGTAACCAAATTACGGGGATTAAGGGTAAATTTATTACTGGTGACATATGTAATGGGGAATTGATCAAAATAAACAAAGGACAAACCATTAACACAATAAAACAATGAATGCGTAAGAATTAGGGGGAGACAGCTCAATGCATTCTGGTGATATGAGCACATTCTGGAGATATGAGCACATTCTGGTGATATGAGCACATTCTGGAGATATGAGCACATTCTGGTGATATGAGCACATTCTGGAGATATGAGCACATTCTGGAGATATGAGCACATTCTGGTGATATGAGCACATTCTGGAGATATGAGCACATTCTGGTGATATGAGCACATTCTGGAGATATGAACACATTCTGGTGATATGAGCACATTCTGGTGATATGAGCACATTCTGGAGATATGAGCACATTCTGGAGATATGAACACATTCTGGAGATATGAACACATTCTGGAGATATGAGCACATTCTGGAGATATGAGCACATTCTGGAGATATGAGCACATTCTGGAGATATGAACACATTCTGGAGATATGAACACATTCTGGAGATATGAACACATTCTGGAGATATGAACACATTCTGGAGATATGAGCACATTCTGGAGATATGAACACATTCTGGAGATATGAGCACATTCTGGAGATATGAACACATTCTGGTGATATGAGCACATTCTGGAGATATTAGCACATTCTGGAGATATGAACACATTCTGGAGATATGAACACATTCTGGAGATATGAGCACATTCTGGAGATATGAACACATTCTGGAGATATGAACACATTCTGGAGATATGAACACATTCTGGAGATATGAGCACATTCTGGAGATATGAACACATTCTGGTGATATGAACACATTCTGGAGATATGAACACATTCTGGAGATATGAACACATTCTGGAGATATGAACACATTCTGGAGATATGAGCACATTCTGGAGATATGAACACATTCTGGAGAGAGAAGCACCAATATCTTCGCTTACAACCCTCCTCTTCTTCTCATCTCAACATTTCAAATGATACTGAAGGCATATCATCTTCATTCATATTTTAGATGCATTGCTTTTCACAGACAGCTGCATCTCAATAATCAGCGAGGCCTATTGCCACACACACTGCCCATGTCGCAGGCTTGGTATATAGACCTACAGGCTTTGTGTATGGACCTACAGTCTTGGTATATAGACCTACAGGCTTGGTATATAGACCTACAGGCTTGGTATATAGACCTACAGGCTTGGTATATAGACCTACAGGCTTGGTATATAGACCTACAGGCTTGGTATATAGACCTACAGGCTTGGTATATAGACATACAGGCTTGGTATATAGACATACAGGCTTGGTATATAGACCTACAGGCTTGGTATATAGACCTACAGGCTTGGTATATAGACCTACAGGCTTGGTATATAGACATACAGGCTTGGTATATCGACCTACAGGCTTGGTATATAGACCTACAGGCTTGGTATATAGACATACAGGCTTGGTATATAGACCTACAGGCTTGGTATATAGACCTACAGGCTTGGTATATAGACCTACAGGCTTGGTATATAGACCTACAGGCTTGGTATATAGACATACAGGCTTGGTATATAGACCTACAGGCTTGGTATATAGACCTACAGGCTTGGTATATAGACCTACAGGCTTGGTATATAGACCTACAGGCTTGGTATATTGACCTACAGGCTTGGTATATAGACCTACAGGCTTGGTATATAGACATACAGGCTTGGTATATAGACCTACAGGCTTGGTATATAGACCTACAGGCTTGGTATATAGACCTACAGGCTTGGTATATAGACCTACAGGCTTGGTATATAGACCTACAGGCTTGGTATATAGACCTACAGGCTTGGTATATAGACCTACAGGCTTGGTATATAGAGGCTTGGTATATAGATACAGGCTTGGTATATAGACCTACAGGCTTGGTATATAGACCTACAGGCTTGGTATATAGACCTACAGGCTTGGTATATCGACCTACAGGCTTGGTATATCGACCTACAGGCTTGGTATATAGACCTACAGGCTTGGTATATAGACCTACAGGCTTGGTATATAGACATACAGGCTTGGTATATAGACATACAGGCTTGGTATATAGACCTACAGGCTTGGTATATAGACATACAGGCTTGGTATATAGACATACAGGCTTGGTATATAGACATACAGGCTTGGTATATAGACCTACAGGCTTGGTATATAGACCTACAGGCTTGGTATATAGACATACAGGCTTGGTATATAGACATACAGGCTTGGTATATAGACATACAGGCTTGGTATATAGACCTACAGGCTTGGTATATAGACATACAGGCTTGGTATATAGACCTACAGGCTTGGTATATAGACCTACAGGCTTGGTATATAGACATACAGGCGTGGTATATAGACATACAGGCTTGGTATATAGACTTACAGGCTTGGTATATAGACTTGGTATATAGACCTACAGGCTTGGTATATAGACTTACAGGCTTGGTATATAGACCTACAGGCTTGGTATATAGACATACAGGCTTGGTATATAGACATACAGGCTTGGTATATAGACCTACAGGCTTGGTATATAGACCTACAGGCTTGGTATATAGACATACAGGCTTGGTATATAGACCTACAGGCTTGTGATTTGAAACAATCCACAGTATCCAATATATCGAGTGGAACATCATAAAATACCTCAACATTTCCTTTTGCACAGAAACAGCTGTCTGTCCAGAGCTCACTGGTGGGAAACTCTGAGGGCTCTGAATAGGCTAGTTGATACATTGTTGCAAGTTTGCAAGCAACATCTTTGGCCAGAGCTTCATATACAGTCATTGGGCAAGACCCAGTTGATTGATTTGATAGGCTACCATGTTACATACACTTCACTAGTGATAGCTCAAGTCAAGACAGATAGAAAGGGAGGGAGGCAGACAGGCGGTGTAGAGAGATGAATGCAATTGAAAGAACCTGCATTTTCATCAGGATATTTTGTCAGATTTATGTATTTTTACTTAGTTGACAATGGGCCTACTGCTACATTGGCCATCTCTCATTTCTTTAGCTGCCAATGGCTCACGGTGAATCAATGTGTCCATAATATTTATTATGACAGAGGCTGTTGGTCTCGCATCGGTGGAATTTCCATTTTTAGATTTTTATCATTTTAATCCTGATTGGTATTATTAACCACATGAGAAATGAATACGTTATAATTGAAATTAAATTGTTTCACGAATATGTGCATATGAAAATCATAACTGGCAAACAGATGGGTAGAAATGGTAGGATAACTTGTAGCTTCCCCAAACTTGAAATTGACGCATCCTGGGAATAGACTGTTGTTAAGAGAGCGCACGTTTCTTTCTATTTTATGTTACAAATCTGCTAAATTTACACTCTGACCAAAAGTATGTGGACACACCTTCAAATGAGTGGATTCAGCTATTTCAGCCTGTTGCTAAAAGTCACTGAACACTTCAGTACGGGCCATTCTACTACCAATGAGTGTCTATGGAGATTGCATGGCTGTGTGCTCGATTTTATACACCTGTCAGCAAGTGTACGTTCACCAAATTCGGAACATATTGTACGAATTATAATTCGTAACATCCTGTATGATTTGAATTCCATCCAGTATCTGGTGTGACCACCATTTGCCTCATGCAGAAAGACACATCCCCTTGCATAGAGTTCATCCGGCTGTTGATTGTGGCCTGTGGAATGTTGTGCCACTCCTCTTCAATGGTTGTGAGAAGTTGCTGGATATTGGCAGGAACTGGAACACACTGTCATACACGTCACTCGATTCACAACGTTGATATCTGCAAACCACTTGCCCACACGACGCCATACAGACCACTCGATTCACAACGTTGATATCTGCAAACCACTTGCCCACACGACGCCATACAGACCACTCGATTCACAACGTTGATATCTGCAAACCACTTGCCCACACGACGCCATACAGACCACTCGATTCACAACGCTGATATCTGCAAACCACTTGCCCACACGACGCCATACAGACCAGACCAACGTTGATATCTGCAAACCACTTGCCCACACGACGCCATACAGACCACTCGATTCACAACGTTGATATCTGCAAACCACTTGCCCCCACCACGACGCCATACAGACCACTCGATTCACAACGTTGATATCTGCAAACCACTTGCCCCACGACGCCATACAGACCACTCGATTCACAACGTTGATATCTGCAAACCACTTGCCCACACGACGCCATACAGACCACTCGATTCACAACGTTGATATCTGCAAACCACTTGCCCACACGACGCCATACAGACCACTCGATTCACAACGTTGATATCTGCAAACCACTTGCCCACACGACGCCATACAGACCACTCGATTCACAACGTTGATATCTGCAAACCACTTGCCCACACGACGCCATACAGACCACTCGATTCACAACGTTGATACAGACCACTCGATTCACAATGATATCTGCAAACCACTTGCCCACACGACGCCATACAGACCACTCGATTCACAACGTTGATATCTGCAAACCACTTGCCCACACGACGCCATACAGACCACTCGATTCACAACGTTGATATCTGCAAACCACTTGCCCACACGACGCCATACAGACCACTCGATTCACAACGTTGATATCTGCAAACCACTTGCCCACACGACGCCATACAGACCACTCGATTCACAACGTTGATATCTGCAAACCACTTGCCCACACGACGCCATACAGACCACTCGATTCACAACGTTGATATCTGCAAACCACTTGCCCACACGACGCCATACAGACCACTCGATTCACAACGTTGATATCTGCAAACCACTTGCTTGCCCAAACCACGACGCCATACAGACAGACCACGTTGATATCTGCAAACCACTTGCCCACACACAACAGTCGATTCACAACGTTGATATCTGCAAACCACTTGCCCACACGTTGATACGCAAACCACTTACAGACCACTCGATTCACAACGTTGATATCTGCAAAAACCACTTGCCCAAACACTTGACGCCATACAGACCACTCGATTCACAACGTTGATATCTGCAAACCACTTGCCCACACGACGCCATACAGACCACTCGATTCACAACGTTGATATCTGCAAACCACTTGCCCACACGACGCCATACAGACCACTCGATTCACAACGTTGATATCTGCAAACCACTTGCCCACACGACGCCATACAGACCACTCGATTCACAACGTTGATATCTGCAAACCACTTGCCCACACGACGCCATACAGACCACTCGATTCACAACGTTGATATCTGCAAACCACGCCATACAGACCACTCGATTCACAACGTTGATATCTGCAAACCACTTGCCCACACGACGCCATACAGACCACTCGATTCACAACGTTGATATCTGCAAACCACTTGCCCACACGACGCCATACAGACCACTCGATTCACAACGTTGATATCTGCAAACCACTTGCCCACACGACGCCATACAGACCACTCGATTCACAACGTTGATATCTGCAAACCACTTGCCCACACGACGCCATACAGACCACTCGATTCACAACGTTGATATCTGCAAACCACTTGCCCACACGACGCCATACAGACCACTCGATTCACAACGTTGATATCTGCAAACCACTTGCCCACACGACGCCATACAGACCACTCGATTCACAACGTTGATATCTGCAAACCACTTGCCCACACGACGCCATACAGACCACTCGATTCACAACGTTGATATCTGCAAACCACTTGCCCACACGACGCCATACAGACCACTCGATTCACAACGTTGATATCTGCAAACCACTTGCCTGCAAACCACTTGCCCACACGACGCCATACAGACCACTCGATTCACAACGTTGATATCTGCAAACCACTTGCCCACACGACGCCATACAGACCACTCGATTCACAACGTTGATATCTGCAAACCACTTGCCCACACGACGCCATACAGACCACTCGACTCACAACGTTGATATCTGCAAACCACTTGCCCACACGACGCCATACAGACCACTCGATTCACAACGTTGATATCTGCAAACCACTTGCCCACACGACGCCATACAGACCACTCGATTCACAACGTTGATATCTGCAAACCACTTGCCCACACGACGCCATACCATCGATTCACAACGTTGATATCTGCAAACCACTTGCCCACACGACGCCATACAGACCATCGATTCAAACGTTGATATCTGCAAACCACTTGCCCACACGACGCCATACAGACCACTCGATTCACAACGTTGATATCTGCAAACCACTTGCCCACACGACGCCATACAGACCACTCGATTCACAACGTTGATATCTGCAAACCACTTGCCCACACGACGCCATACAGACCACTCGATTCACAACGTTGATATCTGCAAACCACTTGCCCACACGACGCCATTATCTGCAAACCACTTGCCCACACACGCCATACAGTCGATCACAGACCATCGTTGATATCTGCAAACCACTTGCCCACACGACGCCATACAGACCACTCGATTCACAACGTTGATATCTGCAAACCACTTGCCCACACGACGCCATACAGACCGTCTGCCATCATACAGTTGAAAAAGTTGATTAAGTTCATTCATTTGTGAAGAGCACACTTCTCCAGCGTGCCAGTGTCATCAAAGGTGAGCATTTGCCCACTGAAGTCGGTTACGACGCCAAACTGCAGACAGGTTAAGACCCTGGTGAGCACACAGATGAGCTTCCCTGAGACGTTTCTGACAGTTAGTGCAGAAATTCTTCAGTTGTCTAAACCCAGAGTTTAATCAGCTGTTCGGGTGGTTAGTCTCAGACGATCCAGCAGGTAAAGAAGCCGGATGTGGAGGTCTTGGACTGGCGTGGTTACACGTGGTCTGCGTTGTTTTTAGGTTAAATGTATTTCCAAATAGTCTAAAACAACGTTGGAGGCGGCTTATGGTAGAGAAATGGCCATTCAATTCTCTGACAACAGCTCTGGTGGACGTTCCTGCAGTCAGCATGCCAATTGCATGCTACCTCAAAACTTGAGACATTTGTGGCATTGTGTTGTGTGAAAGAACTGCACATTTTAGAATGGCATTTTATTGTATCCAGCACAAGGTGCACCTGTGTAATGATCATGCTGTTATTAAGCTTCTTGATATGCCACAGCTGTCATGTGGATGGATTATCTTGGCAAAGGTGAAATGCTCACTAACAGCAATGTAAGCAAATTTGAGAGAAATAAGCATTTTGTGAGTATGGAACATTTCTGGGATCTTTTATTTCAGCTCATAAAACATGGGAGTGAAGTGGAGTGGATACTTTCTGTCCATAATTAATCCATCGTTTCCTCAGACATTACAAGACCTGGTCAGGACAGTGGTCCATGGTGTACAGTACTGTTAGAGTGGTCAGGACAGTGGTCCATAGTGTATAGTACTGTTAGTGGTCAGGACAGTGGTCCATAGTGTATAGTACTGTTAGTGGTCAGGACAGTGGTCCATAGTGTATAGTACTGTTAGTGGTCAGGACAGTGGTCCAAGGTGTATAGTACTGTTAGAGTGGTCAGGACAGTGATCCATGGTGTACAGTACTGTTAGAGTGGTCAGGACAGTGGTCCATAGTGTATAGTACTGTTAGTGGTCAGGACAGTGGTCCATGGTGTACAGTACTGTTAGTGGTCAGGACAGTGGTCCATAGTGTATAGTACTGTTAGTGGTCAGGACAGTGGTCCAAGGTGTATAGTACTGTTAGAGTGGTCAGGACAGTGATCCATGGTGTACAGTACTGTTAGTGGTCAGGACACTCTTTGCGTCCCTGGACTACACCTCTCCGTTCTTCGTGGCCTTTCTCCGCTGGAGATCTATTGGCGGATTGGATTGTCTGACTGACGGACTGACTACCACCTTTTTGTATACGGTATTTCATTTGTTTTGATGTGAGGTATACTGTGATGATTTATGTAGTTAGTTGTATTTGAGGACTTAGTAAGAGTTGATACGCTTTAAGTTCTATGGTAAAATAATTGTTATATTGATGGTATGTTTAATACTGGGTTTACACTACACTGAATGAACGAACAAACATTGCGTGACAAAAGTCACTTGAGTTCACTGAACTCCTTTACAGGGCTTGACTCTTTTTAGGCCCGAGGTATTATTATATGTGTGTGTGTAATCATTGTTGTTGCTATTACAACCCACGCAAAAGAATAGTTGTTTTTGAAGTTCTTTCCAATGTTTTAAGGGTTTATGAAAAGTTTATTTCCATAAGTCCTTTGTATTGGTGTAGACTTGACGGACCAGATGGGACTCATTCCCACCCAAACTAAAAGGAGAAACCAATGTTTTCTCTGGTAGGCACAACCTACCTGGCACCCCTATAAATAATAACCTCAAGTCAAAATTGTTACAACATGTCAGATATTCCAGAGGCACCCATTCAAATAGTATCTTATGCCAATCTTTAATAGAAGGAACCTTATCACTAATCCACTGTAACGGGATGTTTTTCCTCGCAGCGAAGGTAAGGATGTTGTAAAGCCTCCCTTTACCCACAGAAGTAACATGCCTACTAGGGAGACCTAACAGTAATGAAACTGGGTCCAACTCTAGATCAACCCCTAGGATCTTTTCAATTTCTTGCAGAACACCAGACCAGTATCCTTGTATTTTGGTACATGACCATAAACAATGTGTTAGGGTGCCTGTATCAGTTTTGCATTTAAGACACTGAGGGGAAGAGGAAGTGGGGCTAAAAGCATGTCTGCGATTTGGGGATATATGCAATCTGTGTATTATTCTTAATTGGATTGCTCAAGTACGATTACATATAGATATTGTTTTTATAAATGTCCTTACATTTACATTTACATTTAAGTAATTCAGCAGACGCTCTTATCCAGAGCGACTTACAAATTGGTGCATTCACCTTATGACATCCAGTGGAACAGCCACTTTACAATAGTGCATCTAAATCTTTTAGGGGGGTGAGAAGGATTACTTATCCTATCCTAGGTATTCCTTAAAGAGGTGGGGTTTCAGGTGTCTCCAGAAGGTGGTGATTGACTCCGCTGTCCTGGCGTCGTGAGGGAGTTTGTCCCACCATTGGGGGGCCAGAGCAGCGAACAGTTTTGACTGGGCTGAGCGGGAACTGTACTTCCTCAGTGGTAGGGAGGCGAGCAGGCCAGAGGTGGATGAACGCAGTGCCCTTGTTTGGGTGTAGGGCCTGATCAGAGCCTGGAGGTACTGAGGTGCCGTTCCCCTCACAGCTCCGTAGGCAAGCACCATGGTCTTGTAGCGGATGCGAGCTTCAACTGGAAGCCAGTGGAGAGAGCGGAGGAGCGGGGTGACGTGAGAGAACTTGGGAAGGTTGAACACCAGACGGGCTGCGGCGTTCTGGATGAGTTGTAGGGGTTTAATGGCACAGGCAGGGAGCCCAGCCAACAGCGAGTTGCAGTAATCCAGACGGGAGATGACAAGTGCCTGGATTAGGACCTGCGCCGCTTCCTGTGTGAGGCAGGGTCGTACTCTGCGGATGTTGTAGAGCATGAACCTACAGGAACGGGCCACCGCCTTGATGTTAGTTGAGAACGACAGGGTGTTGTCCAGGATCACGCCAAGGTTCTTAGCGCTCTGGGAGGAGGACACAATGGAGTTGTCAACCGTGATGGCGAGATCATGGAACGGGCAGTCCTTCCCGGGAGGAAGAGCAGCTCCGTCTTGCCGAGGTTCAGCTTGAGGTGGTGATCCGTCATCCACACTGATACGTCTGCCAGACATGCAGAGATGCGATTCGCCACCTGGTCATCAGAAGGGGAAAGGAGAAGATTAATTGTGTGTCGTCTGCATAGCAATGATAGGAGAGACCATGTGAGGTTATGACAGAGCCAAGTGACTTGGTGTATAGCGAGAATAGGAGAGGGCCTAGAACAGAGCCCTGGGGGACACCAGTGGTGAGAGCGCGTGGTGAGGAGACAGATTCTCGCCACGCCACCTGGTAGGAGCGACCTGTCAGGTAGGACGCAATCCAAGCGTGGGCCGCGCCGGAGATGCCTAACTCGGAGAGGGTGGAGAGGAGGATCTGATGGTTCACAGTATCGAAGGCAGCCGATAGGTCTAGAAGGATGAGAGCAGAGGAGAGAGAGTTAGCTTTAGCAGTGCGGAGCGCCTCTGTGATACAGAGAAGAGCAGTCTCAGTTGAATGACTAGTCTTGAAACCTGACTGATTTGGATCAAGAAGGTCATTCTGAGAGAGATAGCGGGAGAGCTGGCCAAGGACGGCACGTTCAAGAGTTTTGGAGAGAAAAGAAAGAAGGGATACTGGTCTGTAGTTGTTGACATCGGAGGGATCGAGTGTAGGTTTTTTCAGAAGGGGTGCAACTCTCGCTCTCTTGAAGACGGAAGGGACGTAGCCAGCGGTCAGGGATGAGTTGATGAGCGAGGTGAGGTAAGGGAGAAGGTCTCCGGAAATGGTCTGGAGAAGAGAGGAGGGGATAGGGTCAAGCGGGCAGGTTGTTGGGCGGCTGGCCGTCACAAGACGCGAGATTTCATCTGGAGAGAGAGGGGAGAAAGAGGTCAGAGCATAGGGTAGGGCAGTGTGAGCAGAACCAGCGGTGTCGTTTGACTTAGCAAACGAGGATCGGATGTCGTCGACCTTCTTTTCAAAATGGTTGACGAAGTCATCTGCAGAGAGGGAGGAGGGGGGGGGGGTTCAGGAGGGAGGAGAAGGTGGCAAAGAGCTTCCTAGGGTTAGAGGCAGATGCTTGGAATTTAGAGTGGTAGAAAGTGGCTTTAGCAGCAGAGACAGAGGAGGAAAATGTAGAGAGGAGGGAGTGAAAGGATGCCAGGTCCGCAGGGAGGCGAGTTTTCCTCCATTTCCGCTCGGCCGCCCGGAGCCCTGTTCTGTGAGCTCGCAATGAGTCGTCGAGCCACGGAGCGGGAGGGGAGGACCGAGCCGGCCTGGAGGATAGGGGACATAGAGAGTCAAAGGATGCAGAAAGGGAGGAGAGGAGGGTTGAGGAGGCAGAATCAGGAGATAGGTTGGAGAAGGTTTGAGCAGAGGGAAGAGATGATAGGATGGGAGAGGAGAGAGTAGCGGGGGAGAGAGAGCGAAGGTTGGGACGGCGCGATACCATCCGAGTAGGGGCAGTGTGGTGTTGGATGAGAGCGAGAGGGAAAAGGATACAAGGTAGTGGTCGGAGACTTGGAGGGGAGTTGCAATGAGGTTAGTGGAAGAACAGCATCTAGTAAAGATGAGGTCGAGCGTATTGCCTGCCTTGTGAGTAGGGGGGGAAGGTGAGAGGGTGAGGTCAAAAGAGGAGAGGAGTGGAAAGAAGGAGGCAGAGAGGAATGAGTCAAAGGTAGACGTGGGGAGGTTAAAGTCGCCCAGAACTGTGAGAGGTGAGCCGTCCTCAGGAAAGGAGCGTATCAAGGCATCAAGCTCATTGATGAACTCTCCGAGGGGACCTGGAGGGCGATAAATGATAAGGATGTTAAGCTTGAAAGGGCTGGTAACTGTGACAGCATGGAATTCAAAGGAGGCGATAGACAGATGGGTAAGGGGAGAAAGAGAGAATGACCACTTGGGAGAGATGAGGATCCCGGTGCCACCACCCCGCTGACCAGAAGCTCTCGGGGTGTGCGAGAACACGTGGGCGGACGAAGAGAGAGCAGTAGGAGTAGCAGTGTTATCTGTGGTGATCCATGTTTCCGTCAGTGCCAAGAAGTCGAGGGACTGGAGGGAGGCATAGGCTGAGATGAACTCTGCCTTGTTGGCCGCAGATCGGCAGTTCCAGAGGCTACCGGAGACCTGGAACTCCACGTGGGTCGTGCGCGCTGGGACCACCAGATTAGGGTGGCCGCGGCCACGCGGTGTGGAGCGTTTGTATGGTCTGTGCAGAGAGGAGAGAACAGGGATAGACAGACACATAGTTGACAGGCTACAGAAGAGGCTACGCTAATGCAAGGAGATTGGAATGACAAGTGGACTACACGTCTCGAATGTTCAGAAAGTTAAGCTTACGTAGCAAGAATCTTATTGACTAAAATGATTAAAATGATACAGTACTGCTGAAGTAGGCTAGCTGGCAGTGGCTGCGTTGTTGACTTTGTAGGCTAGCTGGCAGTAGCTGCGTTGTTGACACTACACTAATCAAGTCGTTCCGTTGAGTGTAATAGTTTCTACAGTGCTGCTATTCGGAGGCTAGCTGGCTAGCTAGCAGTGTTGATTACGTTACGTTGCGTTAAAAGAACGACAATAGCTGGCTAGCTAACCTAGAAAATCGCTCTCGACTACACAATTATCTTTGATACAAAGACAGCTATGTAGCTAGCTATGTAGCTAGCTACGATCAAACAAATCAAACCGTTGTGCTGTAATGAAATGAAATGAAAATGTGATACTACCTGTGGAGCGAAGCGGAATGCGACCGGGTTGTTGAGTGCGGAAGTTCTATTCGGTAGACGTTGGCTAGCTGTTGGCTAGCTAGCAGTGTCTCCTACGTTAAGGACGACAAATAGCTGGCTAGCTAACCTCGGTAAATTAAGATAATCACTCTAAGACTACACACTCTAAACTACACAATTATCTTGGATACGAAGACAGCAAAGACAACTATGTACCTAGCTAACACTAACAGTACTATACACCATGGACCACTGTCCTGACCACTAACAGTACTGTACACCATGGATGATGGTGATGGGGTGAGAGAAGCACCGAGCGGGAAGAGAAAAATGGTGTACGTATGTATGGGTGTGCGTGCGTGCGCGTATGTATGCGTATGTGTGTGTATGTATGGGTATGTATGTATGTGTATATATATGCACGTAGATATGTGTAAGTGGGTGCTGTTTTTCTTGTTTTTGTTCTGCGTGCTTTGTCTCTGTTGTTGTCTCTCAATATGGGTGAAAATGGTGAAATTCCAATAAAAATACTGTTACAAAACAATAAAAAGCCACCTTGGGTCTGACAACCTAAATGAAAAATTACTTAAGATAATAGTGGATGATATTGTCACTCCTATTTGCCATTTTTTCAATATAAGCCTACTAGAAAGTGTGTGCCCTCAGGCTTAGAGGGAAGCTAAAGTCATTCCGCTACCTAAGAATATTAAAGCCCCCTTTACTGGCTCAAATAGCCGACCAATCAGTCTGTCACCAACCCTTAGTAAACTTTTGGAAAAAATTGTGTTTGACCAGACACAATGCTATTTCACAGTAAACAAATTGACAACAGACTTTCAGCACGCTTATAGGGAAGGACCTTCAACAAGCACAGCACTTACACAAATGACTGATGATTGGTTGAGAGAAATGTATAATGAATAAATTGTGGGGGCTGTTTTGTTAGACTTTTGACATTATCGATCATAGCCTGCTGCTGGAAAAACGGATGTGTTATGGCTTTACACCCTCTGCTATATTGCAGATTTTTTTCCCTTTATTTAACCAGGCAAGTCAGTTAAGAACAAATTCTTATTTTCAATGACGGCCTAGGAACAGTGGGTTAACTGCCTGTTCAGGGGCAGAACGACAGATGTGTACCTTGTCAGCTCATGTGATCAGGTGCCACAAAGAGGGACTTTACAGTTGGTTCAGAACAGGGCAGCATGGCTGGCCCTTAAAAGTACACGGGGAGCAAACATGAATTATATGCATGTCAATCTCTCATGGCTCAAAGTGGAGGAGAGATTGACTTCATCACTACTTGTCACACCTGGACCTTCCGGTTACTAGTCCAACGCTCTAACCACTAGGCTACCCTGCCGCCCCGGATAAAGAGTTACTTGTCTAATAGAGCACAGAGGGTGTTCTTTAACCTCGCCAAACAAAATCCAGGTAGAATCGGGAATTCCCCAGGGCAGCTGTTTAGGCCCCTTTCATTTTCAATCTTTAGTAATGACATGCCACTGGCTTTAAGTAAATGTATGTCTATGCATGCGGCTGACTCAACAATATACACGTCAGCTACTACAGTGACTGAAATGACTGGAACACGTTTTATTTTATATTATTTAACTACGCAAATCAGAACACATTCTTATTTTACAATGACGGATTACCCCGGCCAAACCATCCACTGACCCGGACGACGCTGGGCCAATTATGCACCGCCCTATGACACTCCCAATCACGGCCGGGTTGAGATACAGCCCGGATCGAACCAGGGTCTTTAGTGATGCCTCTAGTACTGAGATGCAGTACCTTACACCGCTGCGCCACTCGGGAGCCCCAACACTTAACAAAGAGCTGCAGTTAGTTTCAGAATGGGTGGCAGGGAATAAGTTAGTCCTCAATATTTCCAAAACTAAAAGCATTGTATTTTGGACAAACATTTCACTAAACCCTAAACCTCAACTAAATCTTGTAATGAATAATGTGGAAATTGAGCAAGTTGAGGTGACATAACTGCTTGGAGTAACCCTGGATTGTAAACTGTCATGGTCAAAACATATTGATACAACAGTAGCTAGGATGGGGAGAAGTCTGTCCATAATAAAGCGCTGCTCTGCCTTCTTAACAACACTATCAACAAGGCAGGTCCTACAGGCCCTAGGTTTGTCACACCTGGACTACTTTTCAGTCATGTGATCAGGTGCCACAAAGAGGAACTTTACAGTTGGTTCAGAACAGGGCAGCATGGCTGGCCCTTAAAAGTACACGGGGAGCTAACATGAATGATATGCATGTCAATCTCTCATGGCTCAAAGTGGAAGAGATATTGACTTCATCACTACTTGTTTTTGTAAGAAGTATTGACATGCTGAATGCACCGAGCTGTCTGTTTAAACTATTAGCACACAGCTCGGACATTCATGCATGCCCCACAAGACATGCCACCAGAGGTCTCTTCACAAGTTCAGAACAGACTATGGGAGGCGCACAGTACAACATAGAGCCATGACTGCATGGAACTCTATTCCACATCAGGTAACTGATCCAAGCAGTAGAATCAGATTTTTTTTAAAGGAAAAAATAGACCTTTTGGAGAAGCAGGGACTGTGAAGAGAAACACACACAAAGATACAGACATGCATACAAGCACACAAACTCTACACACAGGTACATTGTAATATTGTTGTATGGCGGTATTATACATTTTGTATTGTAGATATGTAGTGTTAGAGTTAGGGGTTATAGGTCCATGGTGTACAGTAGAGTTAGGGGTTAGAGGTCCATGGTGTACAGTAGAGTTAGGGGTTATAGGTCCATGGTGTACAGTAGAGTTAGGGGTTAGAGGTCCATGGTGTATAGTAGAGTTAGGGGTTATAGCTCCATGGTGTATAGTAGAGTTAGGGGTTAAAGGTCCATGGTGAACAGTAGAGTTAGGGGATAGAGGTCCATGGTGTACAGTAGAGTTAGGGGTTAGAGGTCCATGGTGTACAGTAGAGTTAGGGGTTAGAGGTCCATGGTGTACAGTAGAGTTAGGGGTTAGAGGTCCATGGTGTACAGTAGAGTTAGGGGTTATAGGTCCATGGTGTCCATAGGTTGTACAGTAGAGTTAGGGGTTAGAGGTCCATGGTGTATAGTAGAGTTAGGGGTTAGGTCCAGTGAACAGTCCATGGTGTACAGTAGAGTTAGGGGTTAGAGGTCCATGGTGTACAGTAGAGTTAGGGGTTAGAGGTCCATGGTGTACAGTAGAGTTAGGGGTTAGAGGTCCATGGTGTACAGTAGAGTTAGGGGTTAGAGGTCCATGGTGTACAGTAGAGTTAGGGGTTAGAGGTCCATGGTGTACAGTAGAGTTAGGGGTTAGAGGTCCATGGTGTACAGTAGAGTTAGGGGTTAGAGGTCCATGGTGTACAGTAGAGTTAGGGGTTAGAGGTCCATGGTGTAGAGGTCCACGGTGTACAGTAGAGTTAGGGGTTAAAGGTCCAGTTAGGGGTTAGAGGTCCACGGTGTACAGTAGAGTTAGGGGTTAGGGGTTAGAGGTCCATGGTGTACAGTAGAGTTAGGGGTTAGAGGTCCATGGTGTACAGTAGAGTTAGGGGTTAAAGGTCCATGGTGAACAGTAGAGTTAGGGGATAGAGGTCCATGGTGTACAGTAGAGTTAGGGGTTAGAGGTCCATGGTGTACAGTAGAGTTAGGGGTTAGAGGTCCATGGTGTACAGTAGAGTTCGGGGTTAGAGGTCCACGGTGTACAGTAGAGTTAGGGGTTAGAGGTCCACGGTGTACAGTAGAGTTAGGGGTTAGAGGTCCATGGTGTACAGTAGAGTTAGGGGTTAGAGGTCCACGGTGTACAGTAGAGTTAGGGGTTAGAGGTCCACGGTGTACAGTAGAGTTAGGGGTTAGAGGTCCATGGTGTACAGTAGAGTTAGGGGTTAGAGGCCCATGGTGTACTACAGTACCTTCTCCTTGATGAACTCCCAGATGATCCTTGTCATCTCATCTCCATCCATCTCCACCACCGGCTGGTTCACCTTGATACGCTTAACTGCATCTAAAACCATTAAACATTAAACACATGATTACAGTGACATCTGAAACCATTAAACACATGATTACAGTGACATCTGAAACTATTAAACACATGATTACAGTAACATCTGAAACCATTAAACACATGATTACAGTGACATCTGAAACCATTAAACACATGATTACAGTAACATCTGAAACCATTAAACATTAAACACATGATTACAGTGACATCTGAAACCATTAAACACATGATTACAGTGACATCTGAAACCATTAAACACATGATTACAGTGACATCTGAAACCATTAAACACATGATTACAGTGACATCTGAAACCATTAAACACATGATTACAGTAACATCTGAAACCATTAAACACATGATTACAGTAACATCTGAAACATTAAACATTAAACACATGATTACAGTGACATCTGAAACCATTAAACACATGAATACAGTGACATCTGAAACCCATTAAACACATGATTACAGTGACATCTGAAACCATTAAACACATGATTACAGTAACATCTGAAACCATTAAACACATGATTACAGTGACATCTGAAACCATTAAACACATGATTACAGTAACATCTGAAACATCATGATTACAGAAACCATTAAACACATTAAACACATGATTACAGTGACATCTGAAACCATTAAACACATGATTACATGATTGACATCTGAAACCATTAAACACATGATTACAGTGACATCTGAAACATTAAACACATGATTACAGTAACATCTGAAACCATTAAACACATGATTACAGTGACATCTGAAACCATTAAACACATGATTACAGTGACATCTGAAACCATTAAACACATGATTACAGTGACATCTGAAACCATTAAACACATGATTACAGTGACATCTGAAACCATTAAACACATGATTACAGTGTAACATCTGAAACCATTAAACACATGATTACAGTGACATCTGAAACCATTAAACACAATTACAGATTGACATCTGAAACCATTAAACACATGATTACAGTGACATCTGAAACCATTAAACACATGATTACAGTGACATCTGAAACCATTAAACACATGATTAAACACATGATTACAGTAACATCTGAAACCATTAAACACATGATTACAGTAACATCTGAAACCATTAAACACATGATTACAGTGACATCTGAAACCATTAAACACATGATTACAGTAACATCTGAAACCATTAAACATTAAACACATGATTACAGTAACATCTGAAACCATTAAACACATGATTACAGTGACATCTGAAACCATTAAACACATGATTACAGTGACATCTGAAACCATTAAACACATGATTACAGTAACATCTGAAACCATTAAACACATGATTACAGTAACATCTGAAACCATTAAACACATGATTACAGTGACATCTGAAACCATTAAACACATGATTACAGTGACATCTGAAACCATTAAACACATGATTACAGTGACATCTGAAACCATTAAACACATGATTACAGTAACATCTGAAACCATTAAACACATGATTACAGTAACATCTGAAACCATTAAACACATGATTACAGTAACATCTGAAACCATTAAACACATGATTACAGTGACATCTGAAACCATTAAACACATGATTACAAATCTGAAACAAACACATGATTACAGTAACATCTGAAACATTAAACATTAAACACATGATTACAGTGACATCTGAAACCATTAAACACATGATTACAGTGACATCTGAAACCATTAAACACATGATTACAGTGACATCTGAAACCATTAAACACATGATTACAGTGACATCTGAAACCATTAAACACATGATTACAGTGACATCTGAAACATTAAACATTAAACACATGATTACAGTGACATCTGAAACCATTAAACACATGATTACAGTAACATCTGAAACATGATTACAAACATTAAACACATGATTACAGTGACATCTGAAACCATTAAACACATGATTACAGTGACATCTGAAACCATTAAACACATGATTACAGTGACATCTGAAACCATTAAACACATGATTACAGTGACATCTGAAACCATTAAACACATGATTACAGTGACATCTGAAACCATTAAACACATGATTACAGTAACATCTGAAACTATTAAACACATGATTACAGTAACATCTGAAACCATTAAACACATGATTACAGTAACATCTGAAACTATTAAACACATGATTACAGTAACATCTGAAACCATTAAACATTAAACACATGATTACAGTGACATCTGAAACCATTAAACACATGATTACAGTGACATCTGAAACCATTAAACACATGATTACAGTGACATCTGAAACCATTAAACACATGATTACAGTAACATCTGAAACCATTAAACACATGATTTGACAGAAACCATTAAACACATGATTACATAACATCTGAAACCATTAAACACATGATTACAGTGACATCTGAAACCATTAAACATTAAACACATGATTACAGTGACATCTGAAACCATTAAACACATGATTACAGTAACATCTGAAACCATTAAACATTAAACACATGATTACAGTGACATCTGAAACCATTAAACATTAAACACATGATTACAGTGACATCTGAAACCATAAACACATGATTACAGTAACATCTGAAACCATTAAACACATGATTACAGTAACATCTGAAACCATTAAACACATGATTACAGTGACATCTGAAACCATTAAACATTAAACACATGATTACAGTGACATCTGAAACCATTAAACACATGATTACAGTGACATCTGAAACCATTAAACATTAAACACATGATTACAGTGACATCTGAAACCATTAAACACATGATTACAGTGACATCTGAAACCATTAAACACATGATTACAGTAACATCTGAAACCATTAAACACATGATTACAGTGACATCTGAAACCATTAAACACATGATTACAGTGACATCTGAAACTATTAAACACATGATTACAGTAACATCTGAAACCATTAAACACATGATTACAGTAACATCTGAAACCATTAAACACATGATTACAGTGACATCTGAAACCATTAAACACATGATTACAGTAACATCTGAAACCATTAAACACATGATTACAGTGACATCTGAAACTATTAAACACATGATTACAGTAACATCTGAAACCATTAAACACATGATTACAGTAACATCTGAAACCATTAAACACATGATTACAGTGACATCTGAAACCATTAAACACATGATTACAGTAACATCTGAAACTATTAAACACATGATTACAGTAACATCTGAAACCATTAAACATTAAACACATGATTACAGTAACATCTGAAACTATTAAACACATGATTACAGTGACATCTGAAACCATTAAACACATGATTACAGTGACATCTGAAACCATTAAACACATGATTACAGTGACATCTGAAACCATTAAACACATGATTACAGTAACATCTGAAACCATTAAACACATGATTACAGTGACATCTGAAACCATTAAACACATGATTACAGTGACATCTGAAACCATTAAACACATGATTACAGTAACATCTGAAACCATTGAAACCATTAAACACATGATTACAGTGACATCTGAAACCATTAAACACATGATTACAGTGACATCTGAAACCATTAAACACATGATTACAGTAACATCTGAAACCATTAAACATTAAACACATGATTACAGTGACATCTGAAACCATTAAACACATGATTACAGTAACATCTGAAACCATTAAACACATGATTACAGTAACATCTGAAACCATTAAACATTAAACACATGATTACAGTGACATCTGAAACCATTAAACACATGATTACAGTGACATCTGAAACCATTAAACACATGATTACAGTGACATCTGAAACCATTAAACACATGATTACAGTGACATCTGAAACCATTAAACACATGATTACAGTGACATCTGAAACCATTAAACACATGATTACAGTGACATCTGAAACCATTAAACACATGATTACAGTAACATCTGAAACCATTAAACACATGATTACAGTAACATCTGAAACCATTAAACATTAAACACATGATTACAGTGACATCTGAAACCATTAAACACATGATTACAGTGACATCTGAAACCATTAAACACATGATTACAGTGACATCTGAAACCATTAAACACATGATTACAGTGACATCTGAAACCATTAAACACATGATTACAGTGACACATTAAACTGATTACATAACTGAAACCATTAAACACATGATTACAGTAACATCTGAAACCATTAAACACATGATTACAGTAACATCTGAAACCATTAAACATTAAACACATGATTACAGTGACATCTGAAACCATTAAACACATGATTACAGTGACATCTGAAACCATTAAACACATGATTACAGTGACATCTGAAACCATTAAACACATGATTACAGTGACATCTGAAACCATTAAACACATGATTACAGTGACATCTGAAACCATTAAACACATGATTACAGTGACATCTGAAACCATTAAACATTAAACACATGATTACAGTAACATCTGAAACCATTAAACATTAAACACATGATTACAGTGACATCTGAAACCATTAAACACATGATTACAGTGACATCTGAAACCATTAAACACATGATTACAGTGACATCTGAAACCATTAAACACATGATTACAGTGACATCTGAAACCATTAAACACATGATTACAGTGACATCTGAAACTATTAAACACATGATTACAGTGACATCTGAAACCATTAAACACATGATTACAGTGACATCTGAAACCATTAAACATTAAACACATGATTACAGTGACATCTGAAACCATTAAACACATGATTACAGTGACATCTGAAACCATTAAACACATGATTACAGTAACATCTGAAACCATTAAACATTAAACACATGATTACAGTGACATCTGAAACCATTAAACATTAAACACATGATTACAGTGACATCTGAAACCATAAACACATGATTACAGTAACATCTGAAACCATTAAACACATGATTACAGTAACATCTGAAACCATTAAACACATGATTACAGTGACATCTGAAACCATTAAACATTAAACACATGATTACAGTGACATCTGAAACCATTAAACACATGATTACAGTAACATCTGAAACCATTAAACACATGATTACAGTGACATCTGAAACCATTAAACACATGATTACAGTGACATCTGAAACTATTAAACACATGATTACAGTAACATCTGAAACCATTAAACACATGATTACAGTAACATCTGAAACCATTAAACACATGATTACAGTGACATCTGAAACCATTAAACATTAAACACATGATTACAGTGACATCTGAAACCATTAAACACATGATTACAGTGACATCTGAAACCATTAAACACATGATTACAGTGACATCTGAAACCATTAAACACATGATTACAGTGACATCTGAAACCATTAAACACATGATTACAGTGACATCTGAAACCATTAAACACATGATTACAGTGACATCTGAAACCATTAAACACATGATTACAGTAACATCTGAAACCATTAAACACATGATTACAGTAACATCTGAAACCATTAAACACATGATTACAGTAACATCTGAAACTATTAAACACATGATTACAGTAACATCTGAAACCATTAAACACATGATTACAGTAACATCTGAAACCATTAAACACATGATTACAGTAACATCTGAAACCATTAAACACATGATTACAGTAACATCTGAAACCATTAAACACATGATTACAGTAACATCTGAAACCATTAAACACATGATTACAGTAACATCTGAAACCATTAAACACATGATTACAGTAACATCTGAAACCATTAAACACATGATTACAGTAACATCTGAAACCATTAAACACATGATTACAGTGACATCTGAAACCATTAAACACATGATTACAGTGACATCTGAAACCATTAAACACATGATTACAGTGACATCTGAAACCATTAAACACATGATTACAGTAACATCTGAAACTATTAAACACATGATTACAGTAACATCTGAAACCATTAAACACATGATTACAGTAACATCTGAAACTATTAAACACATGATTACAGTAACATCTGAAACCATTAAACACATGATTACAGTAACATCTGAAACTATTAAACACATGATTACAGTAACATCTGAAACCATTAAACACATGATTACAGTAACATCTGAAACTATTAAACACATGATTACAGTAACATCTGAAACCATTAAACACATGATTACAGTGACATCTGAAACCATTAGACACATGATTACAGTGACATCTGAAACCATTAAACACATGATTACAGTAACATCTGAAACTATTAAACACATGATTACAGTGACATCTGAAACCATTAAACACATGATTACAGTAACATCTGAAACTATTAAAAACATGATTACAGTAACATCTGAAACCATTAAACACATGATTACAGCGACATCTGAAACCATTAAACACATGATTACAGTAACATCTGAAACTATTAAACACATGATTACAGTGACATCTGAAACCATTAAACACATGATTACAGTAACATCTGAAACCATTAAACACATGATTACAGTAACATCTGAAACCATTAAACACATGATTACAGTGACATCTGAAACCATTCAACACATGATTACAGTAACATCTGAAACCATTAAACAATAAACACATGATTACAGTAACACATTATTACAGTAACACATCATTACAGTAACATGTTATTACAGTAATATCTGAAACCATTAAAAACATCATTACAGTAACATGTTATTACAGTAATATCTGAAACCATTAAACACATCATTACAGTAACATGTTATTACAGTAATATCTGAAACCATTAAACACATCATTACAGTAACATGTTATTACAGTAACACACTGTCTGGTCCACCTTGACGTGTTCAGCTGCATCTGGAAACACCAGGTCATATTAAACATTAACAACATACATTATTACTACAGTATATTAACACATGACACCATGTCAGATTCAGAACAGACAACCCCCCCCCCCACCCCTCAGCCTTAAAATGTATCCAACAGCATTCATATACTGTCTGGACTTTGGCACCTGGCATAAATTATGCCAGTACATTATACCGTTGTTGAATTGTAATTGTATGTATTGAGGTCGCCTACAATGTGTGATGTGACAATGTTACTTCTGTTTTTTTGACATTCTACATTCAACACAGTTGGTCAACTTTTACAATATTCCAAATCCCCATTATTTCACAGTTCCCACCATATGTTCTGAAGCCACGACATCGCATTGCTGTGACACAAACAATACGAGGTAACAAATCAAAGGTCACTCCTGCACATCCACTACTTTGTAGCAAAGCCAAAACTTTGAATATAAAATACATTGGCAATGTATACTCTGAACAGATGAATCTATTCCATGCGAGGACGACTGTGCAGTGAAACCAGGCTACCTTAGCAGCTAGAGGAGTTTTGGTTCAGTTTAAAGACTCACAGTTTCTGTGTCGCAGACTCTGGCACACGGCGGCAGCAGGCGCAAACATAGCAGGGTTTTCGGTAAACGTCGCTCCATACCTCGAGACGGAGGACAGAACCCTCAGGTATCCCGTCATGGTTCACCGGAGAGACGGTTATGACCACGAGGACAGGTCTTATATGAATGAATACCCGACAGCCGGTAAATAAATGAGGCTATGTATATTTTATGGGCGTCCGTCCGTTATATTCAACACACTTAAGCGTCACCAATCAAGTTTCCATCCAACCATTTCATGCAGATGAATGACCTGACCTCTGAAAAAAGTCATGACAGGGCTGATGTAAACATGAAATGCCGGTATTTATTTTTTTAAATGCTGACAGATATATTATTCATTCGACATGGTGGGATCTTTTTGTGTCTGTAAAATGTATTATGCGAGAAATGGAGGTGGATACGCAAATACTGATTTAATAAACTTGGAGTCACACAATGATACGTTGTGTGGATCTACCACTAGGACTCTGGAAAGCATGCAATTTTTTAGGCTACAGATAAAATAAACGAGGAACTTCACAGGGTGGTGAATGTGGAAGGTGATGAGCTTGATGCACCTTTCCAATTAATATCGAGGGTCTTATTCTGGTGACATGATGAGCGATGCTTGGCTGCCGATTGACAAATACAAATAATATCGCTCTTCTCCATAATAAACTCATAATGTAGGTAGCCTACCCGCTCTATATCTGCCAGCTGTTAATTAACTACTAATAATATCATAATGTAGGTAGCCTACCCGCTCTATATCTGTGAGCTGTTAATTAACTACTAATAATATCATAATGTAGGTAGCCTACCCGCTATATATCTGCCAGCTGTTAATTAACTACTAATAATATCATAATGTAGGTAGCCTACCCGCTCTATATCTGTGAGCTGTTAATTAACTACTAATAATATCATAATGTAGGTAGCCTACCCGCTCTATATCTGTGAGCTGTTAATTAACTACTAATAATATCATAATGTAGGTAGCCTACCCGCTCTATATCTGTGAGCTGTTAATTAACTACTAATAATATCATAATGTAGGTAGCCTACCCGCTCTATATCTGTGAGCTGTTAATTAACTACTAATAATATCATAATGTAGGTAGCCTACCCGCTCTATATCTGTGAGCTGTTAATTAACTACTAATAATATAATGTAGGTAGCCTATATCTGCGAGCTGTTGACTAGAGCTCATGCGCCAAGACCAGAGCGGGAACATTTGCTTTATAACTCAACAGTTGGTGTTACAAAACCATCAGTACATTTAAAGATGATGGAAACCCATTTAACTTGTATTTTTCAGTCAGTACCTAAACGTTTTAATATTTATCTAACCTCTTACGATCTATGATACCGAGGTTACTACTGCAGCCTACTTACTCTATCTCCATTTACAGTTGAATTAAATTATATTAGCTAGGTTGAAATGAAATGCACAGGTCTACTTGGCAACTAGAATAGAATATAGACTTTATTCCTCCTAAACTGAGCACAGCTCTCATTTGGGGCAAAGGACACCACCAGAATACCAGAAGGGGGTACTGTACTGTAGACTATACCGTAGCACCTGTTTCATAGCATAATAAAAGCTGGGTTTGATTCTTGGAGTCCACCATGCAGGTACTGCCATCTGCTGCCTAGATAATGAAACTACACTGAGGGTTGACAGTTGAAGTCAGAGGTTCACATACACTTCGGTTGGAGTCATTAAAACTAGTTTTTCAACCACTCCACACATTTCTTGTCAACAAACTACAGTTTTGGCAAGTCGGTTAGGACATCTACTTTGTGCATGACAAGTCATTTTTCCAACAATTTTTTACAGACATTATTTCACTGTATCACAATTCCAGTGGGTCAGAAGTTTACATACACTAAGTTGACTGTGCCTTTAAACAGCTTGGAAAATTCCCCAAAATTATGCCATGGCTTTAGAAGCTTCTGATAGGCTAACTGACATAATTTTAGTCAATTGGAGGTGTACCTGTGGATGTATTTCAAGGCCTACCTTTAAACTATGTGCCTCTTTCCTTGACATCATGGGAAAATCAAAATAAATCACCCAAGACCTCCGAAAAATAATTGTAGACCTCCACAAGTCTAGTTTATCCTCATTTCCAAACACCTGAAGGAACCACGTTCATCTGTACAAACAATAGTACACAAGTATAAACACCATTGGACCACGCAGCCGTCATACCGCTGTCTCCTAGAGATGAACATACTTTGGTGTGAAAAGTGCAAATCAATCCCAGAACAACAGCAAAGGACCTTGTGAAGATGCTGGAAGAAACAGGTACAAAAGTATCTATATCCACAGTAAAACGAGTCCTATATCGACATAACCTGAAAGGCCGCTCAGCAAGGAAGAAGCCACTGCTCCAAAAATGCCATAAAAAAAGCCAGACTACGGTTTGCAACTGCACATGGGGACAAAGATAGTACTTTTTGGAGAAATGTTCTCTGGTCTGATGAAACAAAAATAGAACTGTTTGGCCATAATGACCAGCGTTATGTTTGGAGGGAAAAGGGGGAGGCTTGCAACCCGAAGAACACCATCCCAACCGTGAAGCAGAGGGGTGGCAGCATCATGTTGTTGGGGTGCTTATCTGCAGGAGGGACTGGTGCACTTCACAAAATAGATGACATCATGAGGCAGGACAATTATGTGGATATATAGAAGCAACATCTCAAGACATCAGTCAGGAAGTTAAAGCTGGACAATGACCCCAAGCATACTTCCAAAGTTGTGGCAAAATGACTTAAGGACAACAAAGTCAAGGTATTGGAGTGGCCATCAGAGCCCTGACCTCAATCCTATAGAACATTTCTGGGCAGAATTGAAAAAGCGTGTGCAAGCAAGGAGGCCAACAAATCTGACTTACTAACACCAGCTCTGTCAGGAGGAATGGGCCAAAATTAACCACATTTTTTGTGGGAAGCTTGTGGAAGGCTACCCAAAAAGTTTGACCCAAGTTAAACAATTTATAGGCAATACTACCAAATACTAATTGAGTGTATGTAAACTTCTGACCCACTGGGAATGTGATGAAATAAATCATTCTCTCTACTATTATTCTGACATTTCACGTTCTCAAAATAAAGTGGCAATCCTAACTCACCTAAAACAGGGAATTTTTACCGGGATTAAATGTCAGGAATTGTGAAAAACTGAGTTTAAACGTATTTGGCTAAAGTGTATGTAAACTTCCGACTTCAACTGTACATGAGCTGTGTCTAAAACAATGGATCCAATGGAACAGTCCCAAAAGTGCAAACTCCAAGCTAAATCAATGTATCAAAACATTTTCCCCAGGTGATGTCCAATACACTGTTTATTTACACTGACAAAGGGATTCTGAGTTGTACAATCCATCCCCTCACCACGACTTCATCATCTTTACTGTTATTTACACTGACAACGTTATTCTGTAACTACATGTTGAAATGGTTACTACTCTATAGACCAGAGAGCTCTAAGAAATCTACAAAACCGAATACTACTACACAGGAACATTCAGTCTGCAGCTGTTTAAATACTTTAGTCTGGTAAACGTGACCGAGAACCACCGGGTGGTACTCTGAAAGATCCATTCTTGAGAACATTTCCCTATCGAATGACCATTGGTATACCTGACGTACCCATTATAACAGACCTACAACTACAAAAGACTGATCTCTGGTGGACAAAACAAGAGACTTGTCGACTGACTCTCCAGCAGATGGACTGGCGATTTCAGAGACATACAGGCGTAAATATATAAATTGTAATTCCTTCCCGAATGAGCGACTGTTCATGTGCAAAGAATTAGCATTTACATGAGCATAGTTAAACTGTGTGTAGTGGGTCCATTCTGTCTTCCCCGCTCTTTATCTGTCCCCACCCCTTTCCATTGTCTACCAAGCCGTCGTATCGGGCTAAGTCCACTAGGGACTTTTCATTGCATTAGTAACCAATAACCATTGTGTTTATGTAATTATTTAATTACTAAATAAATAAGCCAATTTGTATATAGCGGATTCATAATTTATGCTATGGTTCAAGCAGATATTCAGAATATGACTGATGAGGTATTAATACATTAATAAAGTGACTAATAGACAAGATATTAAAATATCTGAAGAGTTAAATCCCGGAAATAACTCTTTAAAACAACATTTTCCCGTGGTGCCCCGACTTTCTAGTTAAAGTTTAATCACATAATAATTACACAGAGAATTGATAATATAACATTGACTTTAATGATAGTCAAGACACGCCCTTATCTTCAAGTGGCCCAGGAATTGCCAAAAGTCCTCACAAGGATAGTAAAACAAGGAAAATTCAAGGACAAAGGCTATTTTAAGCTTAGGGGTTGGGGTTAAGGAAAGGGAAAATAGGATTTGAAATGGAAATCAAATTGTGGGGTTATGGTGTGTGTGACTGTGTACAAGAGAGAGGGCGAGACAGACCAGCAAAACGTTTTACACACAATAAATTAATGTCATAGCACAAATTAATGATGTACACTGAGACAAAAAGAAATAAAGGCTTGGTGTACCACAGGTGTTAGGTTGCTAACCTATTTTGATTGAAATCACTAAACAGCTGTTGCAACCACAGTATTTCATTTTCAGAGGCTAGAGTCCACAAGCTAGAGTCTTAATAGCAGACAGATTTAATAGTTCCTGAAGTCCTTTAATATAACTGTATAGGACTACAGTTTGTTGTGGGGTATGAAGGTAGGTTACAGTCTAGTTGCAGATGACCTATAATACAATATCTTGTGTTGGCTGAAACACTAACCCAGTATTATAGAATGTATCATATATATATATATATATAATAATGGTGGGATCTATGTGTTGGCTGCAACACTAACCCAGTATTATAGAATGTATCATATATATATATATAATAATGGTGGGATCTATGTGTTGGCTGAAACACTAACCCAGTATTATAGAATGTATCATATATATATATAATAATGGTTGGATCTATGTGTTGGCTGCAACACTAACCCAGTATTATAGAATGTATCATATATATATATATATATAATAATGGTGGGATCTATGTGTTGGCTGCAACACTAACCCAGTATTATAGAATGTATCATATATATATATAATAATGGTGGGATCTATGTGTTGGCTGAAACACTGCCCTTCTTGTCGCTGAAGAAGCTCCTGAGAATGAGAACCTGTCCAATGCTGACAGTGAAAAGGATTATAGTTTCTCCTATCGACCAATAGGACACACGCTCATGGAGGTCCTCTGCTCTGATGCGGTCATGAGCCTCCCGTAACCGATACCAGGTCTGAGAGTCAGACACTACCTTCAGGATCTCATGGATGGACAGACAGGCCGACTCCATCTGGAGAAGAGACAAGATTAATATGAATACATCCTTAGAGGGGCAATCTGCAGTTTAAACAACATTGCGTTGGGGCCCTACCTCTAAAGGCTCTGATTTGAAAGGATTGGGTATCAGCATACAGAGATCTACTACCAAGTTGCTTATACCTGTGGACCTGTTCACATCTACATATGTCAAGTGCCTAGGGGGTGGAGTTAGTCATATATAGCTCTAGGAGTAAGGGATGCTTTCTGGATGGGCCTAGCTGCAAAGGTACCTAGAGGTTAGCTGCGCTTAGCAACATGGATCGAGTGACATACACTAGCGCTGCTTTCAATTGGATTGGACAAAAACAATTAGCTGGGAAGCCAGAAGTTAAATACAATTATTTTTCAACTTACTGACCCACTTCCTCCCTGCTTACCTCGTCAAAATAAAAGTCCTGCACAATATGTGGGGGGAAAAAAATAATAACTTGTGGGTGGCTTTTATCATACAGTCCTGTGGACCGTTTTGGTTCAACCCATTCCAATTGAATGCAGCGCTGGTGTGTCAATAGACCCACGTCGTTAAGAGCAGCGAACCTCTACGTACCTTTCCAGCTAGGTCTTCTGTGATCTACTGTACCGGTGTCAGTGATCTTTATTAGTTATATAAAATGGCATATATATCTACATTATTAGATACACATGCTGAACAAAAATATAAATTCAATCATTTCAAAACTTGTACTGCGTTACAGTTCATAAACATTAAATCTGTCAATTGAAATTCATTAGGCCTTAATCTATGGATTTCACCTGATTGGGCATAGGCCCACCCACTGGGGAGCAAGGCCCACCCACTTGGCAGCCAGGCCCACCCACTGGGGAGCAAGGCCCACCCACTTGGCAGCCAGGCCCACCCACTGGGGAGCAAGGCCCACCCACTGGGGAGCAAGGCCCACCCACTAGGCAGCCAGGCCCACCCACTTGGCAGCCAGGCCCACCCACTGGAGAGCCAGGCCCACCCACTGGAGAGCCAGGCCCACCCACTGGAGAGCCAGGCCCACCCACTGGAGAGCAAGGCCCACCCACTGGAGAGCAAGGCCCACCCACTGGAGAGCAAGGCCCACCCACTGGAGAGCAAGGCCCACCCACTGGAGAGCAAGGCCCACCCACTGGAGAGCAAGGCCCACCCACTTGGCAGCCAGGCCCACCCACTGGGGAGCAAGGCCCACCCACTGGGGAGCAAGGCCCACCCACTGGGGAGCAAGGCCCACCCACTGGGCAGCCAGGCCCACCCACTTGGCAGCCAGGCCCACCCACTTGGCAGCAAGGCCCACCCACTTGGCAGCAAGGCCCACCCACTTGGCAGCCAGGCCCACCCACTTGGCAGCCAGGCCCACCCACTTGGCAGCCAGGCCCACCCACTTGGCAGCCAGGCCCACCCACTTGGCAGCCAGGCCCACCCACTGGGAGCAAGGCCCACCCACTTGGCAGCCAGGCCCACCCACTTGGCAGCAAGGCCCACCCACTGGGGAGCAAGGCCCACCCACTGGGGAGCAAGGCCCACTTGGCAGCCAGGCCCACCCACTTGGCAGCCAGGCCCACCCACTTGGCAGCCAGGCCAGGCCAGTGGGTGAATGCAGCGCTGGTGTGTCAATAGACCCACGTCGTTAAGAGCAGCGAACCTCTACGTACCTTTCCAGCTAGGTCTTCTGTGATCTACTGTACCGGTGTCAGTGATCTTTATTAGTTATATAAAATGGCATATATATCTACATTATTAGATACACATGCTGAACAAAAATATAAATTCAATCATTTCAAAACTTGTACTGCGTTACAGTTCATAAACATTAAATCTGTCAATTGAAATTCATTAGGCCTTAATCTATGGATTTCACCTGATTGGGCATAGGCCCACCCACTGGGGAGCAAGGCCCACCCACTTGGCAGCCAGGCCCACCCACTGGGGAGCAAGGCCCACCCACTTGGCAGCCAGGCCCACCCACTGGGGAGCAAGGCCCACCCACTAGGCAGCCAGGCCCACCCACTGGAGAGCAAGGCCCACCCACTAGGCAGCCAGGCCCACCCACTGGAGAGCCAGGCCCACCCACTGGAGAGCCAGGCCCACCCACTGGAGAGCCAGGCCCACCCACTGGAGAGCAAGGCCCACCCACTGGAGAGCAAGGCCCACCCACTGGAGAGCAAGGCCCACCCACTGGAGAGCAAGGCCCACCCACTGGAGAGCAAGGCCCACCCACTTGGCAGCCAGGCCCACCCACTTGGCAGCCAGGCCCACCCACTTGGCAGCCAGGCCCACCCACTGGGGAGCAAGGCCCACCCACTGGGGAGCAAGGCCCACCCACTGGGGAGCAAGGCCCACCCACTGGGCAGCCAGGCCCACCCACTGGGCAGCAAGGCCCACCCACTTGGCAGCCAGGCCCACCCACTTGGCAGCCAGGCCCACCCACTTGGCAGCCAGGCCCACCCACTTGGCAGCCAGGCCCACCCACTGGGCAGCAAGGCCCACCCACTGGGGAGCAAGGCCCACCCACTGGGGAGCAAGGCCCACCCACTTGGCAGCCAGGCCCACCCACTTGGCAGCCAGGCCCACCCACTTGGCAGCCAGGCCCACCCACTGGGGAGCCAGGCCCACCCACTGGGGAGCAAGGCCCACCCACTGGGGAGCAAGGCCCACCCACTGGGGAGCCAGGCCCACCCACTGGGGAGCCAGGCCCACCCACTGGGGAGCCAGGCCCACCCACTTGGCAGCCAGGCCCACCCACTTGGCAGCCAGGCCCACCCACTTGGCAGCCAGGCCCACCCACTTGGCAGCCAGGCCCACCCACTTGGCAGCCAGGCCCACCCACTTGGCAGCCAGGCCCACCCACTGGCAGCCAGGCCCACCCACTTGGCAGCCAGGCCCACCCACTTGGCAGCAAGGCCCACCCACTTGGCAGCAAGGCCCACCCACTGGGGAGCAAGGCCCACCCACTGGGGAGCAAGGCCCACCCACTTGGCAGCCAGGCCCACCCACTGGGGAGCAAGGCCCACCCACTGGGCAGCCAGGCCCACCCACTTGGCAGCAAGGCCCACCCACTGGGCAGCAAGGCCCACCCACTGGGCAGCCAGGCCCACCCACTGGGGAGCAAGGCCCACCCACTTGGCAGCCAGGCCCACCCACTTGGCAGCCAGGCCCACCAACTGGAGAGCAAGGCCCACCCACTTGGCAGCCAGGCCCACCCACTGGGGAGCAAGGCCCTGTCAATCCAAATGAGTTCTTCCCCACAAAAGGGTTTTATTACAGACAGAAATACTCCTCAGGACCCCCTCAGATGATCCTGCAGGTGAAGAAGCCGAATGTGGGGGTTCTGGGCTGGCATGGTTACATGTGGTCTGTGGTTGAGGCCGGTTGGACGATGTTGGAGGCGGCTTATGGTAGCGAAATGAACATTCAATTCTCTGGCAACAGCTCGTGGACATTCCTGCAGTCAGCATGCCAATTGCACGCTCCCTCAAAACATCTGTGGCATGGTGTTGTCTGACTAAACTGCACATTTTAAAAGTGGCCTTTTACTGTCCCTAGCAGAAGGTGCACCTGTGTAATGATCATGCCGTTTAGTCAGCTTCTTGAATGCCACACCTGTCAGGTGGATGGATTATCTTGGCAAAGGAGAAATGCTCACTAACAGGGATGTAAACCAATGTGCGCACAAAATTTGAGCAAAATAAGCCTTTTGTGCGTACGGAACATTTCTGGGATTTATATTTCAGCTCATGATACATGGGACCAACACTTTACTTGTTGCGTTTATATTGTATTTTTATATACAGTGCATTCGGAAAGTATTCAGACCCCTTCCCCACATTTTGCGATGTTACTTTATTCTAAAATGACAAAGCAATAACAGGTTAGAATTTCTCAAATGTTTTAGAATAAGGCTGTAACAAAATGTGGAAAAAGTCAAGGGGTCTGAATATTTTCAGAATACACTGTATATAGTATTATATTATGATCTTACATGGGTTAGGGTTGTGCCGTGGCGGAGATCTTTGCGGGCTATACTCAGCCTTGTCTCAGGATGGTAAGTTGGTGATTGAATATATCCCTCTAGTGGTGTGGGGGCTGTGCTTTGGCAAAGTGGGTGGGGTTATATCCGTCCTGTTTGGCCCTGTCCGAGGGTGTCCTCGGATGGGGCCACAGTGTCTCCTGACCCCTCCAGTATTTATGCTGCAGTAGTTTGTGTCGGGGGGCTAGGGTCAGTTTGTTATATCTGGAGTACTTCTCCTGTCCTATTCGGTGTCCTGTGCTCTCTCTAATTCTCTCTCTCGGAGGACCTGAGCCCTAGGACCGTGCCTCAGGACTACCTGACATGATGACGCCTTGCTGTCCCCAGTCCACCTGGCCGTGCTGCTGCTCCAGTTTCAACTGTTCTGCCTTATTATTATTGGACCATGCTGGTCATTTATGAACATTTGAACATCTTGGCCATGTTATGTTATAATCTCCACCCCGGCACAGCCAGAAGAGGACTGGCCACCTCACATAGCCTGGTTCCTCTCTAGGTTTCTTCCTAGGTTTTGGCCTTTCTAGTGAGTTTTTCCTAGCCACCGTGCTTCTACACCTGCATTGCTTGTTGTTTGGGGTTTTAGGCTGGGTTTCTGTACAGCACTTTGAGATATCAGCTGATGTACAAAGGGCTATATAAATAAATTTGATTTGATTTTAATTTGATCTTACCTGTGTCAGTCAAATGTATATGTAATATAATTTGTCTAATATAGTTATAACATTGTTTTACCTGTGTTAGGGCTGTGTCTCTGTTCATGTCAGGCAGTAGGGGTCTCTCCTCTCCAGACCTGAAGTCCAGGTAGACTGTCTTGTGGGAGAAGGTAGAGAACTCATTGCTGAAGCAGACCTTGTAGGTTCCTTTCATAGTGGTGGTGTGAGAGAAGCTATCGTACTGCTTCTTCCTCTCCTGATACAGGACGTTATTCACTGGATCTGTTACAAAGCAGTCCACATCATAGTTCCCTCCTGCAATCACCTGGTATATACAACATGGAAAGATTAGGATGATGGTAAGGAAACACATTTAGAGTAATTCAGCCCTTACGAAAAAAGACTGCAGTCAGAGTGCAGTACAACTGCAGTATGCTGCAAATACTGCTTACAAAATACGTTTTAATTACTGCAGTAATTTTGCAGTGTAACTGCAGTTAGAGAGCTGTATAACAACAGTAACTCTGCACTTTTACTGAGGTTTCAAAACGGCAATATTTTCGTGCTTTCTTCAGGGAGCGTGAAGGGACAATTAGAGCATGGGATCAGATAAAGCAGTCCAATGCACTAACTAACTCAACCATATGGGGAAATGGCATCAGAACTCCACGTATTGAATCACTTACTTGAAAGTCTAGGTCAAACTTCACTCCATTCTGGAGCTCTTCATAGAAACATTGCTTGTCGTTATCAGGTAACTCAAACGTCAATTCCGTGGAACAAACAACGATCACATGCAACATCAAACTACACAGTCCAAGGGAACGCATTCTGTAGGACAAATGCTATGAAAATGTGGTTATAAACGAAAGCTACAACAACAAACAGTTGAAGTCGCAACCAGTCACTTCTTCAATGTTCATGTGATGACAGGGAGATATAAAAAAAAAAGTTTGGAAATCTCCCACCCATAGAGAACGATAGAGAAAGCATATATTGTTCCTATTTTGGCGTCTGAGCGCACAGAAAACACCATTGAGAAGATCTCAATTTGAAATAGTATTTTTTTTCTTCGCGATTGGCCGATCTCACCCAATGACGCTTTTGGATATGATAGGGTAATTAGGAGGGATCAGACAATAAAGTTAGAAGCCCCACCCAGTTGAATACGTTAAAATGGTGGAAGCCATCAATGACGCTGTCTATGTCAAAATACATTTTTGGCTACTAGAGGCCTCTATCATTCTCTATACTCCCACCATAACCGACGTGGCATCAAAACAAAACACTTCCGGATCACGATTATTTTTTACAAAGTATTGTATTTTATTTTATACAATTTGAACCATGTTCAGAGATTTGGAAACTGTTGAGCTTGAAATCATTTGTTTTCCGTTCTACGGATTTTAGTTATAGTAGTGCAACATTTTTAAACGTGATGATTACGTTGTATCACTGGGTGGAGTTGATTATGCTGAACCGCGGGGCACCGGTTTATGGCCCGTGACGTGGACGGGCAAAAACGGTGAGGGAGGGGCACACTTTTCAAATCGAAATGTAACAGGCAGCATGGTGAATCGTCCAGAAAGAAACAAAATCTATTTTCCATAGGCTTGAATTTTATAGCTAGTCTTCATTGGGAAGGCATAAAAGCATTCACTTGTAGATGTGAAAACAGAATCCTACTCATTACCCCTCGTGCTTTTATTTAATTTTTATTACTTAACTTTTGTTTTGTATGGAACCCCATTCGGGTCTTCAAGCACATGTTCAAAACGCAATCTTTTTAATGCTACGTGTGTAAAGTAAACAGGTGTAGGTGCTAAATTAATGCCTAAACGCCCCAAATAAGCGCGTGCAAATGTGCTTGCAGGTGGTTCAACATGTGCTAAATAAACGGCTGCAAGCGGTCCTGCACAGATCAAGTTAACGCCTACAGCTGCTAAATATACACCTACACAGCTAACTTAAGGCGTTCTTTAATATGCACATTTTACTAGCTCCTCCTTTCTTCCAGATTTCACAGTTTGAAGGAACTTCCTTTTCCATTGCAAGCAGAGTTTAACCTTTAAAAGGTAACGGTTTTGTCATTGAAATGTGTTGTTACTGAATCGTAAAGTTTATCAGCTAGTTTACAGTGGAAGGATCTGTTTCTCATCACTGGCTATACAATTCAGCTAACATTAATCTAGCACAAGGATCAGCAGTGCTTAGCATAAGCTAAATCAGATACTTGCTAGCTAATTTAGCTAACGTCGGTAGCCTCGAACCCCGGCCATATTATATCATTTAGTTCCCCTCAAACTTTGCCTGGTCATACTGTTAACCGCAGTGAACTGCACCATCTTGTGTTTTATTAAAAGCCCCGCTGAAAAAACATGTAAACTATAACATAACAGCCACAGAAACATTTAGGAATGTGTTAATAGTATCAAGGTAAATTACATACTAGCAAGTTTGTTGCTTGAATGCAGGGCCAGGCATAACATTACATAGATTAGACAATGGAGATGCTCAAAATCTTGGTAGTCCTCGATTTTTGGACTGTTGTCTTTATTTTGCTTTATCATTAACTTAAGGAAGACAAGCGACCTAAATGTGACTTATGGTTATGTAACGGATGTGAAACGGCTAGCTTAGTTAGCGGTGTGCGCTAAATAGCGTTTCAATCGGTTACGTCACTTGCTCTGAGACCTTGAAGTAGTAGTTCCCCTTGCTCTGCAAGGGCCGCGGCTTTTGTGGAGCGATGGGTAACGATGCTTCGTGGGTGACTGTTGTTGATGTGTGCAGAAGGTCCCTGGTTCGCGCCTGGGTATGGGCGAGGGGACGGTTTAAAAATTATACTGTTACAGTTAGACTGTAAACTCTCCTTCCAGACCCATATCAAACATCTCCAATCCAAAGTTAAATCTAGAATTTGCTTCCTTTTTCACAACAAAGCATCCTTCACTCATGCTGCCAAACATACCTTTGTAAAACTGACCATCCTACCAATCCTCAACGATGTCATTTACAAAATAGCCTCCAATTTTTTTTAACCTTTATTTTACTAGGCAAGTCAGTTAAGAACAAATTCTTATTTTCAATGATGGCCTAGGAACAGTGGGTTAACTGCCTGTTCAGGGGCAGAACGACAGATTTTGTACCTTGTCAGACAACAGACAACACAAAGATTCCTTGATGTCCTTCCAAATTCCCTCTGTCTACCCAAGGACGCCAGAGGACAAAAATCAGTTAACCACCTAACTGAGGAACTCAATTTAACCTTGCGCAATACCCTAGATGCAGTTGCACCCCTAAAAACTAAAAACATTTCTCATAAGAAACCCTGGTACACAGAAAATACCCGAGCTCTGAAGCAAGCTTCCAGAAAATTGGAACGGAAATGGCGCCACACCAAACTGGAAGTCTTCCGACTAGCTTGGAAAGTCACTACCGTGCAGTACCGAAGAGCCCTTACTGCTGCTCAATCATCCTATTTTTCTAAATTAATTGAGGAAAATAAGAACCATCCGAAATTCCTTTTTGATACTGTCGCAAAGCTAACTAAAAAGCAGCATTCCCCAAGAGAGGATGACTTTCACTTTAGCAGTGATAAATTCATGAACTTCTTTGAGGAAAATATTATGATTATTAGAAAGCAAATTACGGACTCAGTTGTTCTGAGTCTGCACAACTCTCCCAGGACCTAGGATCAAGAGAGACGCTCAAGTGTTTTAGTACTATATCTCTTGACACAATGATGAAAATAATCATGGCCTCTAAACCTTCAAGCTGCATACTGGACCCTATTCCAACTAAACTACTGAAAGAGCTGCTTCCTGTGCTTGGCCCTCCTATGTTGAACATAATAAACGGCTCTCTATCCACCGGATGTGTACCAAACTCACTAAAAGTGGCAGTAATAAAGCCTCTCTTGAAAAAGCCAAACCTTGACCCAGAAAATATAAATTGAATGAATTGCCCTGGCTGAGAGGATAGGCTACCTGTTCTGTATGTGTTAAATTGCCCTGGCTGAGAGGGTAGGCAAACTGTTCTGTATGTGTTAAATTGCCCTGGCTGAGAGGGTAGGCAACCTGTTCTGTATGTGTTAAATTGCCCTGGCTGAGAGGGTAGGCTACCTGTTCTGCGTGTGTTCAGGTGTGTTAAATTGCCCCGGCTGAGAGGGTAGGCTACCTGTTCTGCGTGTGTTCAGGTGTGTTAAATTGCCCCGGCTGAGAGGGTAGGCTACCTGTTCTGTGTGTGTTCAGGTGTGTTAAATTGCCCTGGCTGAGAGGGTAGGCTCCTGACAGTGGTGTAGACCTAGTTGGGGGTAAATGCCATTTTACTCACCTTTTTCAGAAAAAATGCTTTCAAAGTAAAGTATAGGGAGCATTGCTTTTTTATTAGTTTTTTTGACCCGGCAGTCAGTTTACCCACCAATGTTTTCTGACCGGCAGTCAGTGGCTACTAATATGCCTATTCTGAAGTTCATGGCACATTGTAGCCCAGTCTAATAAATTCACCTTGTTAGGGTGACCATCCTGTTTTTCCCAGGACACTTTCAGCGACCTGTACGCACTCGTTGGCTGGCCCACGCTTCATACTCGTCGCCAAACCCACTGGCTCCAGGTCATCTACAAGTCTCTGCTAGGTAAAGCCCTGCCTTATCTCAGCTCACTGGTCACCATAGCAGCACCCAGCTCGTAGCACGCACTCCAGCAGGTATATGGCCGCCTTTCCTTTCAGTTCTCTGCTGCCAATGACTGGAACAAACTGCAAAAATCACTGGAGTTGGAGACTCATATCTTCTTGCCAATCTATGATTCATCATATTATCCTCTTACAGGAAATGGGAGGATATGTGGCAGCACGGACCCTCCATTTGGAATGGTTCCAATTTTAACAAGAACAACGGTGTTGCCATTTTAATCAAGACCCCACAGGTGGTGATGAAGGGGAGCACGGTGGTGGTAGGCGGGCGTGCTGTTTTAGCCAATTGTACTTTTATGGGGAGGGATTTTAACGTGCTAAATGTGTATGGTTTTAACAATAAACATGACCGGTGCACACTTTTAGAAGACCTGCAGTCCCACATGCTAGGGAGGGATCCTCTAGTGGTGGGTGGGGATTTTAACTGTGTTTTTAGTAGAGCAGACAAGAGAGGGGCAGGAAAGGATTTTAAGGAGGACAGGTCAAGTGTTTTATTGCAAGGGCTGTGCAGGGATTTTAAACTGACTGACTGTTTTAAAACCCTGCATCCAAGAGAGGAGGGCTTCACCTGGACCAGTGGTGACGGCACCAGAGCCTCTCGCATTGATTATCTGTTTACCCGGGACTGTCCTCCAACTGATTCTAGAATAACCCCTGCTTTCTTCTCAGATCACGTAATGCTGACGTGCACCCTTTCACTAACCTCGGGTGTGACTGTGGGAAGAGGGCCCTGGAAATTGAGCTGCTCCCTTTTAGAAGATGATAGAGTAGTTAGTCAGTACACGGAGCAGTTCATCCAGCGGCAGACGCTACAGGACTTCTTTAGAGAGATAGGAACCCTTTTAGAAGATGATAGAGTAGTTAGTCAGTACACGGAGCAGTTCAGCCAGTGGCAGACGCTACAGGACTTCTTTAGAGAGATAGGAACCCTTTTAGAAGATGATAGAGTAGTTAGTCAGTACACGGAGCAGTTCATCCAGTGGCAGACGCTACAGGACTTCTTTAGAGAGATAGGAACCCTTTTAGAAGATGATAGAGTAGTTAGTCAGTACACGGAGCAGTTCAGCCAGTGGCAGACGCTACAGGACTTCTTTGACACACGAGCACAGTGGTGGGAAATGGTGAAGGGAAGGACGAGGACCTTCTTTAGAGAGATAGGAAAGAAAAAAGCAGAAAAAAAGATAGATGCATGGTGGGACTGCAAAAGCGACTGGAAAGGTATTTTAACCTATGCCAACAGGGCCTTGATTTTAACCAAGAAATTAAAGAAGGAAATGGCACTTTTAGCAGAACAGAAAAGCAAGGGGGTTATTTTAAGAAGTAAAGAAAGGGAATTAGAAGAGGGGGAGAAGTGCACTAAGTACTTTTTAAAGAAAATAGTTAGTAAGGGTAGGTAAATGACTGGTTTAAAAAATAAAGATGGGGGTTTAAAAACAGATAGAGGGAATAAAATAAGTAGTCAAGGATTTTTATGGGGAACTGTTTGGGGTAAAAGATGTATGTGAAGAGACCATGGGGGACGTTTCAACCTACATCGACAAGACCCTACCCAACACAGACCACCTGATAAAAGACCTGACGAGGACAGAAATTGACCAAGGACTGAAACATTTTAAGAGGGGTAAATCACCGGGGTAGGACGGCCTCCCTTTGGAGTTTTATTTGTCCTTTTGGGATGTTTTAGCCGACGAACTTCTGACTGTTTTTACTGACTTTGAACATCTTGACAGACTACCTGACAGTTTTAGAGTGGGGATCGTGACACTTTTATATAAGAAAAATGACAGGACGGACCTGAAGAACTGGAGCGATAACCCTTTTAAACTTTGATTGTACACTTTTTACCAAGGTTTTAACACTCAGAATGTCTTCTGTTTTAGAGGAGGTGATCCACCCGGATCAAACCTGTGCCGTTCCCGGAAGGAAGATCACGGGCAGCCTGATACTGATCCGAGATGCCATCTGTTATGCGAGAGACAGAAACATGCGGCTTGTAGTCCTAAATTTAGATTTTGAAAAAGCCTTTGATCGGGTCTCGCACCAGTACCTCTTTAAGGTACTGCAAAAAATGGGTTTCCCGAACAGGTTCTTAGTTTGGGTGGGAATGCTGTACGGGGACATCACCAGCAAAATCCTTGTAAATGGGCATCTGTCAAAAGCAGTGGGAGTACACTGCGGCGTCCGTCAGGGCTGTCCGTTATCTCCTCTTCTGTTCGTGGCCTGTATTGAACCACTGGCACAGGTCTTGAGAAGGGACCAACGGATCAGTGGGGTGGGTATCCCGGGGAGTGGGGGGGGGGTGACCGCCAAGTGCGTCTTTTACATGGATGACGTCAACATTTTATGTACCGACCTTTTATCCGTCGGCAGGACTCTGGACAGGACTCTGGACAGGACTCTGGACAGGACTGACTGGTACGGACGAGCATCTGGGGCGAGACAAGACAAGACAGAGGCCCAATTTTTCGGACCGTGGGCAGACCCAGACTTGACCAGACTACCTCTGACAGTTAAACTGACGGACATAAGGGTACTGGGGGTAAAGTTTGACCGGGAGGGAGGAGGGAGCGGTAACTGGAGTGGTATCCTGGGGACAGTAAGACAGAGACTGGGTTTTTGGGGACTACGACAGCTGACTTTTGAGGGCAAGGTTTTAATCATTAATGCTGTGCGTTTATTAATCAGTTCTGTTTTTATTCCCCCTCAAAGGAGTATTTTAGACCTGGAGCGGATGCTTTTTTACTTCCTGTGGGGAGGCAAGTGGGAGAGGCTGAGGAGGGAGGTGGTCAAGAGGCCCAGGTCCAAGGGGGGGGGAAGGCTTGCCTGACCTCTACTTGTTCCTGGGCAGCCGCTACACAGCGTTACATCTGACTCTTGCCACCTCCCCGGTCAACAACAAGACTCAGGCCCTCGCACGGTTCTGGCTGGGATCCTACCTCAGGACTCTGATGCTGATCCCAGTCGACCTGCGAGCCCCAGTCTCTTTCCTGCTACCCCCGCACTATAGGCCCGCGCACGGTTCCAATGAACATTGACACTGGTTCATCTTGAATAATGTTTTTACGTTAACAATTAAATAAAGTTTAAACAATTAATACAAATTAAATTAATCAACATATAATTTCAAAATGTACAAATTAGATAACTTGTTTATAATTGTTAGACATCTTAGTAAGTAGGCTGTTATTACATAAGCATCATTTTGGGAAAACAAATATATCCATACCAGAGGTGGAACCTTGATCCCTGATCTACTGTAAATGTAAATCTACTGGGTGTGCAGACTTCTATTCCAGCAATAATACACATTATAATCAACCCATTATGTTGGATAAATTGAGCAGACTTCTACTTGTACACTACTAGTCCCCTACTGTGGTCCCCTACTCTGCTAGTCCCCTACTGTGGTCCCCTACTCTGCTAGTCCCCTACTGGGGTCCTCTACTCTGCTAGTCCCCTACTGGGGTCCCCTACTCTGCTAGTCCCCTACTGTGGTCCCCTACTCTGCTAGTTCCCTACTCTGCTAGTTCCCTACTCTGCTAGTCCCCTACTCTGCTAGTCCCCTACTCTACTAGTCCCCTACTCTGCTAGTCCCCTACTCTGTTAATCCCCTACTCTGCTAGTCCCCTACTGTGGTCCCCTACTGTGCTAGTTCCCTACTCTGCTAGTCCCCTACTGTGGTCCCATACTCTGCTAGTCCCCTACTGTGGTTCCCTACTCTGCTAGTCCCCTACTCTGCTAGTCCCCTACTGTGGTCTCCTACTCTTCTGGTCCCCTACTCTGCTAGTCCCCTACTGTGGTCCCCTACTCTGCTAGTCCCCTACTGGGGTCCTCTACTCTGCTAGTCCCCTACTGGGGTCCTCTACTCTGCTAGTCCCCTACTGGGGTCCCCTACTCTGCTAGTTCCCTACTCTGCTAGTACCCTACTGGTAACTGACCGACTGTCGCGTCTCTCTGGTAACTAACCTGTCGCATCTCTCTGGTAACTAACCTTCTGTTGTCCTTCTGGTAACTAACCTTCGTCGCGTCTCTCTGGTAACTAACCTTCTGTCGCGGCTCTCTGGTAACTAACCTCCTGTCGCGTCTCTCTGGTAACTAACCTTCTGTCGTCTCTCTGGTAACTAACCTTCTGTCTCGTCTCTCTGGTAACTAACCTTCTGTCGCGTCTCTCTGGTAACTAACCTTCTGTCGCGTCTCTCTGGTAACTAACCTTCTGTCGCGTCTCTCTGGTAACTAACCTTCTGTCATCTCTCTGGTAACTAACCTTCTGTCGTCTCTCTGGTAACTAACCTTCTGTCGTCTCTCTGGTAACTAACCTTCTGTCTCGTCTCTCTGGTAACTAACCTTCTGTCGCGTCTCTCTGGTAAATAACCTTCTGTCGCGTCTCTCTGGTAACTAACCTTCTGTCTCGTCTCTCTGGTAACTAACCTTCTGTCTCGTCTCTCTGTTAACTAACCTTCTGTCGCGTCTCTCTGGTAAATAACCTTCTGTCGCGTCTATCTGGTAACTAACCTTCTGTCGTCTCTCTGGCAACTAACCTTCTGTCGTCTCTCTAGCAACTAACCTTCTGTCGTCTCTCTGGCAACTAACCTTCTGTCGTCTCTCTGGCAACTAACCTTCTGTCACGTCTCTCTGGTAACTGACCGACTGTCGCATCTCTCTGGTAACTAACCTGTCGCGTATCTCTGGTAATTAACCTTCTGTCGTCTCTCTGGTAACTAACCTTCTGTCGCGTCTCTCTGGTAACTAACCTTCTGTCTCGTCTCTCTGGTAACTAACCTTCTGTCGCGTCTCTCTGGTAACTAACCTTCTGTCGCGTCTCTCTGGTAACTAACCTTCTGTCGCGTCTCTCTGGTAACTAACCTTCTGTCGCGTCTCTCTGGTAACTAACCTTCTGTCGTCTCTCTGGTAACTAACCTTCTGTCTCGTCTCTCTGGTAACTAACCTTCTGTCGCGTCTCTCTGGTAACTAACCTTCTGTCGCGTCTCTCTGGTAACTAACCTTCTGTCGCGTCTCTCTGGTAACTAACCTTCTGTCGTCTCTCTGGTAACTAACCTTCTGTCGTCTCTCTGGTAACTAACCTTCTGTCGTCTCTCTGGTAACTAACCTTCTGTCGTCTCTCTGGTAACTTAACCGTCTGTCTCGTCTCTCTGGTAACTAAACCGTCTGTCTCGTCTCTCTGGTAACTGACCTTCTGTCTCGTCTCTCTGGTAACTAACCTTCTGTCGTCTCTCTGGTAACTAACCTTCTGTCGTCTCTCTGGTAACTAACCTTCTGTCATCTCTGGTAACTAACCTTCTGTCGTCTCTCTGGTAACTAACCTTCTGTCGTCTCTCTGGTAACTAACCTTCTGTTGTCTCTCTGGTAACTTAACCGTCTGTCTCGTCTCTCTGGTAACTAAACCGTCTGTCTCGTCTCTCTGGTAACTGACCTTCTGTCTCGTCTCTCTGGTAACTAACCTTCTGTCGTCTCTCTGGTAACTAACCTTCTGTCTCGTCTCTCTGGTAACTAACCTTCTGTCGCGTCTCTCTGGTAACTAACCTTCTGTCGCGTCTCTCTGGTAAATAACCTTCTGTCGTCTCTCTGGAAACTAACCTTCTGTCGTCTCTCTGGCAACTAACCTTCTGTCGTCTCTCTGGTAACTAACCGTCTTTCTCGTCTCTCTGGTAACTAACCTTCTGTCGTCTCTCTGGTAACTGACCTTCTGTCGTCTCTCTGGTAACTAACCTTCTGTCGTCTCTCTGGCAACTAACCTTCTGTCGTCTCTCTGGCAACTAACCTTCTGTCGTCTCTCTGGTAACTTAACCGTCTGTCTCGTCTCTCTGGTAACTAACCATCTTTCTCGTCTCTCTGGTAACTTAACCGTCTTTCTCGTCTCTCTGGTAACTAACCTTCTGTCGTCTCTCTGGTAACTAACCTTCTGTCGTCTCTCTGGTAACTAACCTTCTGGCGTCTCTCTGGTAACTGACCTTCTGTCGTCTCTGGTAACTGACCTTCTGTCGTGTCTCTCTGGTAACTGACCTTCTGTCGTGTCTCTCTGGTAACTGACCTTCTGTCGTGTCTCTCTGGTAACTGACCTTCTGTCGTGTCTCTCTGGTAACTGACCTTCTGTCGTGTCTCTCTGGTAACTAACCTTCTGTCATTTCTCTCTGGTAACTAACCTTCTGTCGTGTCTCTCTGGTAACTGACCTTCTGTCGTTTCTCTCTGGTAACTGACCTTCTGTCGTGTCTCTCTGGTAACTAACCTTCTGTCGTGTCTCTCTGGTAACTAACCTTCTGTCGTGTCTCTCTGGTAACTGACCTTCTGTCGTTTCTCTCTGGTAACTGACCTTCTGTCGTGTCTCTCTGGTAACTAACCTTCTGTCGTGTCTCTCTGGTAACTGACCTTCTGTCGTGTCTCTCTGGTAACTAACCGTCTGTCTCGTCTCTCTGGTAACTAACCTGACCTCTACTTGTTCCTGGGCAGCCGCTACACAGCGTTACATCTGACTCTTGCCACCTCCCCAGTCAACAACAAGACTCAGGCCCTCGCACGGTTCTGGCTGGGATCTTACCTCAGGACTCTGAGGCTGATCCCAGTCGACCTACGAGCCCCAGTCTCTTTCCTGCTACCCCCGCACTACGTCCAGCTCCAGAAGTTTTTAAGACATTTTAAACTGGAAAAATAAACAGTCCCAGTTTTAACTAAACACCGCTCTCTTCTCTCTCTTGTGCAGGATCGGAAACCAGTGTGTCCAGTGCGCGGTCTCGCTCTAGGTGAGCCCACAACGGTCTGGCGCAACGTGGCCCATCCTGCTCTCCTGAATCGGCATCAGGACCTGTCCTGGATGGTCGCCCACGAGATCCTCCCGGTCAGGGCCGTTATGCACTCACGGGGCATGGCGAGGACATCCGCGTGCCCCCGACCAGGCTGCGGCCAAGAAGAGTCGGTGAGGCACATGCTCCGGGAGTGCAGAGCTGCCAGGGACCTGTGGAAGGAAGCAGGCCTCCTGATCACCCTGTGTCTGCCAGCAGGGGAGGACCTAACACCTCAGCTCGTGCTGTATGCGGTGGGCCGAAGGCCTAATCCATCAAAGGCCTTCACAAAATTCTGGCCCACCCTCACGTGCCTGAAGGAAGAACTGTGGTCCTCACGCAACCTGCTGGTAGGGAAAAGCGTAGAGACCACCCCCCAGGCAGTGGCCATGGTAGCCATGGAAGCCCTGGGATGGTACGGAAGGAAGAGGGCCTCGACCCCAGGCGAAGGGTCCCCCACAACACCCTAGGTCCCGGCGGCCACGGCCTGACAGCGCTGCAGCGCCTAGGGCGATGCGCCTAGGGGAGGGATCTCCTCTGGCCCCCGACGGAAGGGATGGTAATTTATTCAGAGGAGCAGGATGAGGCGAGTTTGATAAGGACTCACCCCGTTCCTGTACAAGGGACCAAAGACAGACTTTTAACAAAGTTACTTTTTAACATGTTTTTCATGTCTTAAAAATGTTTGACCCTTGTTAGATCATTAGTACACATTTTAAATGGCTTTTACAGATTTGATGTTTTTACAAGGAAAGTACTGTAGCGACCCGCACAGACAGCTGTGTGTTATGTGTTAGGCTAGGAGGTGGTTGTGTTGTACTGACCAGTACCCGGTGTTCGCGGGGTCCGACCTGTCAATCAACCTGCTATCTGCCAATCACGGGAATGCCTGGAATGTTCTGATGCCGGGCATCCTGGTGGTTGGCGGAGTGGCGTGGAGGGGGGTTGGGCAGGGGGGTGGAGCATTGGAAGTTAAGACCAGGTTCAGCCTTTGTTCTCTCTCTCTTACGTCTGGGTTTCACAAGAGAAGGTCACGATTGGCTTGTGGGTTATCTGTCATCTATTTGGCGTGTGCTACGGCCCAATCAGTAGCCTGTGTAAAGTTGGTGTAATAAACCGTCAATTCGTAAACTCAAGCCTCTGTCTGGACAATTGTTCATTTATGATCTAGTCAGGTCATTACATTGGTGTCAGAAGTAAAAACGTTGATACAAGTTAGCCAGCTAGCTAGCTGACTTATGTGGCTAGCTACCGTAGGTGAGAACGGGGATTGAAAATGCTTCGAGGGAATCCGAAAGTGAAGGTGGAGGTAGGGGACGATTATGGCCAAGGAGGTGCGTGTGAATGGACGTCGGGGGCTCTGTCTGAGGAGATCGCCAGGGCGTCGGAGCGCAGAGGCCGCTTGAGGGAGGACGTTAGAGCGTGTTGGAGCGAACCATTGAGAGGCTGAAGTAGCAAGCACATGCACATTAAGAGAAAATGATATCCAGGCCATATGACACCCAGACCATACTCTATTTATGTAGGAATACATTAACCAAGACCATACGTGCATTCATGACAGCTGAACATGCTGTGGTCAGCAGGGTGCAGGAATAAAGATGTGGCAGGATGACTGATGACTAACATGTAAAACATAGGCATGCAGTATATCTTTTTAGAACATGGAAAGAGTTCTGCCATCGGTGACCAAAAGCAGATACTGGGAAGCTTTCATGCTACATATTGACTGTTAGCTCATTATGTATGGGTGGCAGAGATGAAGAAAGGGCACTTTGACCAGTTGGCTTTAATAACTTGCATTAAAGTCTCATTGGCAACAGTTTCTTCTGAGTATTATATTTCTTAGACAGTATTATATTTCTGTAACGATTATGGGACATATTTGGGAGCACTCCAGGAGATCAAATGGGCCTGGGACGTTCCAGGCTGGTGACAGAACTGGACAAAATTACAAGTACCCAGCCTTGAGAGTCTTACATAGTTGATTGTTTGTATAAATTGGTTCAGAGATACTGTCCCAGCAAGAGGGGGCATATAGGTCTCTATTTAAATTTCCTAAAAACCCAGTAAATGCTAAGGAGCTTGTTGAATTCAATGAACTGCATGCATGTGTGATACAGGGGGTTCTCTGGTGAATTTATGTATGCATGTGTAGTGACCAATTGGGGGGGCTCATCCTGAGTCGGGTGTTGCCTTGGAGGGGCTTTGCACCTGTTCTGGGATGACTGGTGTGGGCTGGGGCTCTCTGGCTGAACTGCCTGGCCTGGTGAGGGGGTGCTGTCTACACCTTCTGGTCAAAATAGATCAATAAGTAGGCAGAAAAGTCCAGAATACCGCCCTTAAGGTGAAAAAGGGGCCTGCTTAGGTGGTGGTTACCGCCCCAATAGATTAAAACTCTGCTCGGATGAATAGAGTGCAGAAAACGTTGACCCGATTTGGCAAGGTTAAACTGCAAAACAAATCCCTGGTCGCTCCGTCTGTCTGGGAGGTCTCTAAATGAGCAGGTCACCATCATAATACAGCTCTGAGAAAAATATATATAAAATAAATAAATAAAAACAACAGAGGTCTGCGTTGGATGGGTGAAAAGGGTAGGAAGACTGGCTGATCCGATTTGAAGTAGTATCATCTTCAGGAGAGCCCATAGGATATAAACGGTTTAAGAGGCCATAGGTCGTTTTAGGTAAAAGAAGTGTGTGAATGAACAAATGTGAATTCAACGTCTGAATGGAAGTAAGAACCTGTGTGTGTGTGTGTGCCAACTGTCAGGAAAGGACTTTTGTCAAGTCCTCTGTGACACTGAGTGGAGAAGGAGAGTGCATTTAACTCCGAGAGGGGGATAGAATCACTGGATATTGGAAAAATAAGGATAAGATAGAAACTACGTAAAGATAGATATATATATATATATACACTGACATAATAAATGTGTTAATAACTATTCTGGAACGTGTTAAAAAGTCTGAAGGGTTATAACGGTCTGAAGTAGAGAGAAAGAACACACAGGTAAAGCATCAAATTATGTATGGTAAAAATTCACCTAGACTGTCTCGAAGAAATAGTAAAAACAAACACTGGGGTAAGGGATATGGCCTAGGTATATACATTACAGCACCGTGAAGACCTAGGAGGAAGCAGGGCTCTGCTTCCAGGAGGGAGCCTGCAGGATAATAATAGCCTGAAGGAAGCCCCCTAGAGGTGTCAGGTTACAGGAGCCAGAAAGAGTGGGATTGGATAAGATTATCAAAATAGTATAAATTAGGAATAAAAACAATAAGAAACAGTAGAATAGAATATTTAAGTAAGAACCAATAAGTCAAAAGTGTAGATATTATAAATAATTAATTTAAAAGGAAAAGTATCAGATAGGATTAAAAACACCTGGTAAAGTTAAGAGACAGAGTAGACAACTGAAAAATGAATAGAACACCAGTAGAGATCTTATGGGGTGAGGCACCTCTGCAGAAAAAATAAATAAATAGTGGCATGAAAACAAACAGACTGTTTCTCCCTGGAATATAGAGTAGCCAAATTTAATAAATCCACGGAGTCCCTGCACGTTAATTCTAACAATTCGGCTTTGCGTATGAAAGAGCAAACTGGATAATGTCAGCAACATCTGGTAAACAGGATAAATAAAATAAACAATTAAGGTGAGGCAATTATGAATTTAAACGTCACATAAAACCATAATAACAAGCTCAATTTAATAATAATAATAATATAGGCCATTTAGCAGACGCTTTTGTCCAGAGCGACTTGCAGTCATGTGGCATACATTCTACGTGTGGGTGGTCCCGGGAATCAGAGCCCCTGGGCGTTACAAGCGCCATGCTCTACCAACTGTGCTACAGAAGGGGTAATTTACCAGCGTTTTGAGGTTAACATTCTACCATCAGAAATACATTACGATGGGGACAGATATGAATCTCTTACCCCTACCAGTATGCGATGAGTGGTCTGGCAGAGCTAGAGGTCCTCAGCGTAAGAAATAGCTCCCTGTTTTAGATGAGGAGCTAGTGGGTATGGGAAGAATGAGTGTGAGGTGACCCTGAAACTTAGTAGAGCAGAGAATAAGCTGCACAGGAGTTTGCATCTTTTTAAAAAAGCAACAACTAATCGTTTTGGTAAGTTACATTTTCAGGTCCTGTGCTATAAGTCTTTGATCAATCAATAAGCTGGTTTGGAAATTACAGTTGATATGTGATGAAATGGCATCCCACGTTTTACCTAGCTTGTCTAATATACCGATGGGATTTACTGGCCCATGGAGCTCATGTTGCATTGAAACAATAGTTTCAGGGGTGATAAAATACGTGGTGGATTTGTTATTAGCGTCAAAAGAGGGTGAAATAAACGTCTATGAAAAATCACCACCTTGGTAAAATTAGCTGGAGGAAAAGAAAAATGTAACATATTTGGTGTTTTTCAATTTCTAAGGGAAAAAAAAAACCTGGGATGGAAGAAACTATGCATTCTGGCATGGCTAAACTAATCACCATGTTCAGAAAAAGGTAGGGGTTTTCAGTTTTGACTAGACATTCTATACCGTCATTCTCTGAAACTGCTAATACGCTTCCTAGAATTAAATAATTGTATAAGTAATACTATTGGCTTGCTGATTAAAAGGTAACATTGTGAATGCTAATGAAATGTACACTTCTTTTCCAGAAAAAGGGTTTCATTTTCTCTGGTCAAAATGCCCTTGGAGACTGCAATACTGAGGAAAGCAGTTAGTAATAGTCAGCCCTTTAAAAGTAAACGTATCTGGATACGGCTATAAATGGAGTTCCGGATAAGTAAGGCTAGTCCCATGTGTTCTTAACCTATGGTTCACTCTAGTAGGTGCACACCTTATACCGCGAACAATATGTGTTAGTGGATGTAATTTGGGGGTCATTTTCTGTTTCAGGTGGGTGAGCAGAAGGATTGAAATATTTATTTTTCGAAAATGTTTTAAAACGTTTCTTGAAAAAGGGAGTGTCAAATGCCCTTGAACCGGTGGGAATTTCCCGTGAAGACTGATCAACTTCACTGGAAACTTGTACTGACCAGGTGGTCTGTCATTATAAAATGACTAAGAAACACCAGTCTCTACTCAAAGTGTACAATTACTTTGAGTCTATTATTTCCTTAGAAACTTATGAGGGGGATGTAATCTTAAATTGACTAGTTACTCAAATGTTTATTTTTATTTAACATGTGGTCATAGGCAAAATTATCAGTTCCCTGGGGTTATGGTCTTTGGGTAAATACACACATGTGCTTTGTTCATTCTGCATATAGAAGGGAAGTATATGTTAACAGGGGATGACAGTTACTCCAAATGGTTTATGATATAGGCTGGGATAATTTCTTTTGGGTTTCAACACAAAATTTGCAACATTGGAATATTGGAGTGTGGGTGTCTGCTAGGGTTATGTTGATAAGACATAATCCTGGTCTGAATTGCCAGCCTCTGGTTATCATGGAAGGTGACGTCAGAATGCTTTAATGCATGGGAGAGATATTTTTATCACAACAAGTGTGTGAGATGCTCAAACGCACCCTACTGGCTGAAAAGTGAGGGATAACTGTGTCTGATGGCCTGTGAACTATATCTGAAATAGACATGCTGGAATGATGTGTGTTGAATTAAGAAGATGGAATTTGAGTTAAAGTAAGCAATAGGGACTGTTATTCTGAATTTGGGTTGGACAATTTATACAACTTTTTAGTTATGATTTGGATATAGAACTGTTTAAATTTACTAGGCCTAGGAAAGCTCTGGAAACTAATCCTGAGACAGGGAGGTTGACAGAATTGACAGAATATTAGATTAAGGGTTTTGTTTATTTTGTTTATTATGTCATTAGAACTTTAATGTTAAGTTGTATTGATATAATTAATTGAAAAGGTTTATAGTCTGTTTCTGATAACACCAAGGATGGAGAAGAGACCAGGTTTAATTACATTAGGAGCAGTGGTAATTTTTGCAATTATGCAGTTATCATTTATTTAGTTTTTATTTATTTATTTAAAAAATAGAGTGAATAGAAGAAATAAATAAATAATATCAATCTCTTGGTTGGTCAATTTATTTTTGTTTTGAGGAACATAAATGTATATTGTTCCTAAGGAGGGATATAGATATAAATTGACTAAAATTGAGTTGAGAATGTTTTAGGAAATTAGGAGTAGTAACTTATATGATATGGGAACTGCATTGGGGATCTGAGGGGGATCATAAATTAAGGTTATGATAGTGGAGGGGTGTTATTTCTAGAAACTATGTATATTATTAGAGAAGATACCTCACAGAAAAAGGACAGCTGGCTGTGAAAAATGTAGAAATATAAAATATAGAGACAATTCTAAAAAGAAAATGTAACATTATACAGATTATGGTAAAAGTAATAAGTGGTGGAATTCTGAACATTATAGCAAAAGTTTAACAAACTTATAACTGAGTTTGTTAGGATTGGATATTCTTCCAACTGGAAGACACTTGACTGATTGGTTATTCTTACAGCAGTTGCTGTAGGGACCATAATTCGGCTATCATTATGTATAACTATATCAATGGCAGGAGGCAGGGTATTTGAGACAGCATGTTTACTACAGAGGGCTGTTATTTAAATATTACAAATCCTGATCTTGCTATAAGAAGAAAGTCTGTTGTCAGGAAATAACCCATGTGTTAGTGTGTATGTCCTCAGAAAAAGAAAACAGCACATAAGAGGCCAGATGGAAGGGCATGGGCTGAACTCTGAGACTGAGTGTACACAAAGATACACCAGGCTGGAGGTATACCATACAGCACCTGCAATGGTAAAGATCGCTATGGCTCTCTTCTGGGTGAATAATTCTCACAAAAAGTAAGGTCCAGCTGAATAATGGGTGAGCTTGAAAACACCATGACAGAGGAACCAAGTTAGAGAGAAAGACTAGATTCCACTGTAAACATACTGGGTTTGGTTTGGGAGCTACTTGTTTTATTTGTTAATGCATCATGATGTGAAAAAGGATAGATGTTAGGGTACTCTAGACAACATGTTGAAGTCATTGATGTGAAAGCATATACAGAGTTAAATTACTTCAAAAAGAGAAATTGTTGATTAAGGATATGCATATGCTTATCAGTTGAAATGGAGCAGATGGAAACAAAATAAAAAAAATAAATAAATAAAATAAAAATGACATGATTTGGGAACACCTCTCAGAACCTGGGGCCGAAAGAGGAAGACTGGGTAAAAGCAAGAGGAAGCTTATTAGAGCTTTTATTTTTGTGGAGTCCAGCAGAAAAGCATCCTGGAGGCATAGAGTCAGGTGAAGAGAGAGTGGGAATTGTCATGGTCTCAGATTTCGGTATTCGTGAATATATTTATGCAAAACACATAACATTGTCAATACTGTTATGTTTTGTACTTTGCTTCCAAGTCGTATGTTTAGGAACCTGAACCAGGACGAGAGGTTCCACGTCTGATGATCCAAGGGGACCAGAGGGGCCTTGTCCAGGTGATACCAGGAGATCTGGTCTACATTTGAGTGTTCCGGAAAAAGTGGGATCAGCCAAGGAGAAAAGGACCCAACGAAGTGGCCAGAGCAACAAGAACGACCGTCCAAGTGAAAGGAAGTCCGGTGAGGTACCATCTGAACCACTGCACCAGAGTCCCATCAGAAACAAGGAGACAACCGCACAGCGATAAGAACACAGAGGATGCTGATTCAACAGGCGGGAGCCCGGAAGGAGCAGGAGCAGCAGGGAGATTGAGACGCGGGGAGGAGCCAAGAAACCAGCAGACCAAGTGGAAGCCAGGATCTCGACAAATGCACTGTCTGCTGCACTCAGAAAAGGACGAAGAAGAAACAACACTGGAGAAAAAGCCTGCAAACAATCAATATTCTCTCCAGTGGGGCCAGAGAGTCCAGGGTTGGGGGAAAATAACAGGCCTGCTACTCCTAATGACATACATGTTGAGGCAGACCTCCCTGACAGAAGCCCTCCACAGTGGGACCCCTGGAAATACCACCTACAGAATGGGAACAACTCTTCCTGAAATGATGCCTATCCAGATGGAAGCCCAGTCCAGTCAAAGGAGGGAGCTCCAGGGGAAGGAACAGAAAGGGAGACCCCACAAGAAGGAGGAGAAGGAAGAGTTTATTCATGGCTTGATTTCCCCACAATTGACTTTTCAAATCTTGAATGGTCCCCGTAACAGACAATTGAAGATAGAACTTTCAAAGAATAATGACATTGCCATGACAAGAGCAACAGTAAACACTGTACAGGAACAACAGACTCACGCACAATTAAGCAGTATGGTGAAAACAGGAAAAGAAGAGAGGAACCCGCTGAACAATCAAAGAAGACTGACAAGGTTAGCATTTCTGTTCCACCTCAAATCATAACAGAAACAGGAGAACAGAAGTCAATCTCAATCAAGAGGATCAAACCTCTGCCTGAGACTACATTCTGTGGATGGACACATCATCAGACAAAGGAGAAGTCATCTGGGACCCGAAAGGATGTGGCCTGACGGTAACCATTTCAAAAGGAAGATGAGTGGTTGCTTACCTTGAATAAGATCGAACATGTTGAAGGTGAAGAATTTATAGCTTGAAATAGCAAGAACAAGGTTAACTGAAGGAAGTAGTGTAACTGTTATTAGAATTGGTCCTGCCAATACCTGAACAGGAGGAGCCTGTGACAACCAGAACAATGACAACAACAGTGGCAGCTGTTACAAAGTCTACGGTGCAGTCACCACTAGGCTAATGTCTACTGCTCCTACCAAGCAGTCCACTGTACCCACAAAGAAACCCGAAGCATCAGGGTCAGGAGGTTTTTTACTGACATTTGGAACTTTCTAGCAAACTCTAACAATCTACCTCAGAAAAGGACATTGCGATTCCAACTGAGACTGTAACTCCAACTGATACTTTAACCCTAGAACTGCACAAGGACAAATCATTAAAGATATTAGTAAAAAATGAATGGTATGAATGGGCTCAATATACAGCATTAAAATTAAAATTGACAAATTGCTTATTATGTGCACCCTCTCCGCTGACAGAATTAGTGTTGGTACCTAATCCTTATGATTATAGGGACTGTGCTGACTTTAATAAGAACTTTTGTCATTTGAGTAGATCAGAAAGGCCGTATTGTCCAGCTGAATGTTTGTAAGTATGGAATGCCTTGCAATGCTGTCGGAGGACCTCTAGACTGTTCCTTTGGTAATCCTAATTGTCTATATGGGGTTACTCCAGGGGGTGGTTATGCTTGCCATGGGTTGTGAAAAATATAAATAAAAGAGCACGTAGTCATCACGCTGTTCCTTTGTTGTGCTATGTAGTAGAAAGGGGAGTCTATTGTCTGTTAGGAAGCCAAATGTTTTGTGTTTATTTTTAATATATATATATATCCATAAATATATATCCTTTTGTTTAATAAAAGTTAGGTTTGCCTTCTACAATAAGGATCATTGTTAACATGTTAGGTAACAGAGGGGATTCCGGTTACAAGTGTCTACGGACCATGTCCTTAATCTTCTAACAGGTCTGGTTATCTTTGATAATAGTTGTTAGAGAGGTGTCTGCAAGGGAGGATCATGTTAAGATGTTTTATTTTAGAATGATGTCATATTGCATTTATTTTTACAAACTGCAGGAAGTTTATTTTAACAGAACCATATTCATTGTATTATTTTCTCTCAATTCTACATAACTGAGATAACCTCAGCCAAGGCTATGTACTACATGCTCATAATTTTCAACAGTATATTCATTTATTGAAAGTGTTTTATTTTTGTTTCCAACTGTATCTTTTACTCCTATTTGTGTTATTGATTGGAGAAGTTTGGTCCAGTTGGGATGTGACATATTCATATTCATTTCATCTTCTATTTGTATGTATATAGTTGATGTTAGTTTTGCCTTCATCCTTCTTGGTGTTCTTTAAAGGGTTTTTATGTGAGACTGTTCAGTCTCAGAGGGGGAATTATGTTGGAGCAAACCATTGAGAGGCTGAAGTAGCAAGCACATGCACATTAAGAGAATATGATATCCAGGCCATATGACACCCAGACCATACTCTATTTATGTAGGAATACATTAACCAAGGCCATACGTGCATTCATGACAGCTGAACATGCTGTGGTCAGCAGGGTGCAGGAATGAAGATGTAGGCAGGATGACTGATGACATGTAAAACATAGGCATGCAGTATATACATTATTTTTAGAACATGGAAAGAGTTCTGCCTGTCGTTGTGACCAAAAGCAGATACTGGGGAGTGACTTTGTGTACATATGTGATGTACACCAATACTATGTATGTATAAAAGCAGAGCCAGTGCTAAGAAGCGGCGGCTTTTCCGCGGACCAGCACGGCTTTAATAACTTGCATTAAAGTCTACATTGAATTCAACAGTTTCTTCTGAGAGTATTATATTTCTATAGACAGTATTATATTTCTGTAACGATTATCTACGACAAGCGATGGCGGCTGAAGCGGGCATGAGTGCTTCGTCGAATGTATTTCGCGCGGATTCTGGTGGGCGGACCGAAGTGGTGACGTCGACGTGGCGTGACGAGGAATCTGGGGCTCAGGATGTAAACAAACATGGCGGCGCCCAGTTTCCGGCTGCGTCCGTATCTGTTAAGACCCCAAAGTATTCCGGTAAGGCGGATTGGGAAGCTTTTCATGCTCAGTTTGAACTGTTAGCTCATTTTAGGGGGTGGTCGGATGAAGAAAGGGCACTGCAGTTGGCTTTATGCCTCACGGATGAAGCTCTGGCCTGTTTGATATTGATTAGCCCCGAGGACAGGCATGATTATGGGGCTTTAGTGGGAGCACTGAGGAGGCGCTATGGACAGTGTGTACAGCCCGGGCTACTGCGCTCCGAACTGAGTAATAGACGCAGGCAGCCTGGAGAGCCTCTACGGGTGCTAGCTAATGACATTGAGAGCCTCTCTCGGCGGGCATATGCTCACATGCCCCCTCCGTGCAGAGCGAGCTAGCACGGGACCAGTTCATACAGGCGCTCTCTCCTACGGAGCTGCGCATACAGACCCAGCTGGCTCATCCTGAGTCATTGCAGACAGCCTTGGAGATGGCTTTGGAGAGGGAGCTGGTGTGGGCTGGGGCTTCAGCTGGGGCTTTGGTGGGGGTGCAGGGAGACACACCCTCTGTGCGAGCTGGGGGGCAGAGCAGCCCGGAGCCGGAAAAGCCTGCTTGGGTGGCCGAAATGACAAAACTCATTCGTGCTGTGTCGCTACAGGCGGAACGAAACACACGCCCTGGTCCCAGGGTCTGCTGGGGTTGTGGCCAGCCAGGCCATCTGCGCCGAGATTGCCCCATGTCCCCCAGAGCTCAGGGAAACGGCTCGGGGTCCGCATAGACCGGGTAGTGCGGACCCCTGGCTTTCTATCCCAACCACCATCATCTTCAGGAGGAGCCCACCGGCACAGACGGGGAAGCAAGGCTCCACTTCCCCAGAAGCAGACGAGGGCAAGCGGATGGAGCCTGTTGTTGTGGTGGGCCGGACCTGTGTTGGGGACTTTTGTCATGTCCCTGTCACTGTGGAGGGGGTGCCCTGCTCCGCCCTGGTGGACACTGGGTCCACAGTAACCCTGGTGAGGCCAGATATTGTGCCAGGTTGGACTCAGTGTGAGCCTACAACTGTGCAGCTCCGCACAGTCACAGGTGAGCTGGCACCCATGAAAGGGAAGGGAATAATGACTCTGACAGTAGGGGGCAGGACTGTGCGTCATCCTGTGTGGGTGGTGGCTGTGCAGGACCCTTGTATCCTGGGGTTGGGCTTTCTTAGGAGCACAGGCTGCCAGTTAGACCTAAATAGGGGCACACTGAGCTTCCAGGGAGGGACGGAAGTCACCATGGCCCCCCCTAATGTCACATTCACTCAACCCAACAAACCCTTTACACCAACAGTTAAAGCAGCAGAGACTCATGGCTGCGCCCACAGCTGTGTGTGACTTTTCCCCAGTCCCCCTGTCACCTACGGCGGTGTGTTACATTCCCCCAGCTACCTCCATGACACAGCCCTCTGTGAGCCCGGGCCGCACCCCCAGCCCAGCTACCCCAGATGGGAGAGGAGAGGACACTGTCTGCAGTGAGGGAGATATGGGGAGGAACTGTGTTGGTCTTGACCCTGAGCAGTAGGAAACAGTTGTGGCAGTTGCTGTTTGAATTCAGAGACAGCTTTGCGTTGAGTGAGGAAGAGGTGGGTCAGACTCATCTGGTGCAGCATGAGATCGACACAGGTGATGCTCGACCCATCAAGATGCGTCCCTGCCGTATCCCGCTGGCACGCCAGGAGGCGGCAGACAAGGCTGTGTTGGAGATGCAGCAGGCAGACTTCATTGAGCCCTCAGACAGCCCCTGGGCGGCGCCAGTCGTCATGGTTCCGAAGAAGGGGGGCAAGCTGAGGTTCTGTGCGGACTACAGACTACAGAATGAGGTAACCAGGAAGGACTCATACCCCATACCACGTATCGATGAGTCGCTGGACCTGGTTAGGGGGTCCTCCTGGTTCTCCTCACTAGACCTCCGCAGTGGCTACTGGCAGGTGCCCCTCTCCCCAGAGGCCAGAGCCAAAACTGCGTTCTCCACTAACAGAGGACACTGGCAGTTCAAGGTCCTGTGCTTTGGCCTGTGCAACGCTCCAGCTACTTTTGAGCGTTTGATGGACAGGGTGCTGGATGGCATCCCCCGACAGCAGTGTCTGGTATACCTCGATGACATCCTGGCCCATGGCAGCTCCTTCCAGTCAGCCCTGGGGGCGCTACGGCGTGTGCTGGAGAGGGTGGCTGCCGCAGGTCTGAAGCTCCACCCCGAGAAGTGCCACTTCATGAGGAGAGAGGTGTCCTTCTTGGGCCACCGAGTGGGGAAGGAGGGGATCAGCACCATGGAGGACAAGGTAGGGGCTGTCAGAGACTGGCCCACCCCCACCGACCAGCGTCAGCTGAAGAGCTTCCTGGGCCTGGCCTCGTACTACAGGAGGTTTGTACGGGGCTTCTCAAGCGTTGCTGCTCCACTGAACCGCCTGCTGCCGAAGGACAAGGCTTTCACTTGGACAGTGGAGTGTGAGGAGGCGTTCAACACCCTCAAACGTGCACTGATCGAGGCCCCGTGCTCGCCCCCTGACCTCACCTTGCCCTTTATCCTGGACACAGACGCGAGCAATGTGGGCATGGGTGGGTGCTGGCCCAGGTGGGGCCAGAGGGGGAGAGAGTGGTGGCGTACTTCAGCAAAACATTTGACAAACATGAGCGCCGCTACTGTGTCACCCGGTGGGAGCTCTTGGCTGTTGTGGCTTCCGTCAAACACTTCAAGTACTACCTGGGTGGTCTGCCCTTTACTGTAAGGACTGACCACTCTGCTCTCCAGTGGCTCATGTCTTTCAGAGAGCCAGAGGGGCAGGTGGCACGCTGGTTGGAGGAGCTTCAGCCGTATGACTTCACGGTGGTGCACAGGGCAGGGGCACGCCACTCCAACGCCGACGCCATGTCCCGTCGGCCCTGTACTGCAGACGGCTGCCGCCACTGTGAACGGAGAGAGGGGCGGGAGAGAGAGCTGCGGGCAGAGGAGGGTGTCTGTGCCACAGTGTGTCGGGCGAGCGGGCCTGTCTGCTGTGAGCTGCAGACTGTCGAAGTGGCTGAATGGCGGCAGCAGCAGGGACGGGACACAGACCTACAGCCAGTGCTACAGTGGGTAGAGGCGCAGGTGAGGCCACCATGGGAAGAGGTGACAGCGCTCTCACTCGCGACCAAAGGGTTGTGGTCGAAGTTTGAGAGACTGCGGCTGGCTGATGGCGTGCTACAGCGGGCATGGAAGGAGTCAGCTACGGGAGAGGAGAGGTGGCAGGTGGTGGTCCCAAAAGCATTGCGGGAGGCTGTGCTCCAGAGTACTCATGGGGGTGGGGACTGGACACTTTGGGGTCACAAAAACACTGCGCCGTCTCCGTCAGGGCTTCTACTGGGGGCAGCACAAGAGGGATGTGGAGGACTTTTGTCGCCGCTGTGACAACTGCACAGCGAGAAAGGGCCCCCCAGGCCGCTCTCATGCTCAGCTCCAACAGTTCCCAGTGGGGGCTCCCATGGAGAGGGTGGGAGTGGATGTAGTTGGGCCGTTCCCCACCACAGACAGTGGAAACCGCTGGGTGCTCACGGCCATGGACTATTTCACAAAATGGCCCGAGGCCTATGCTCTGCCTGACCAGGAGGCAGAGACCATCGTCGACGCCCTGACAGCGGGGATGTTCAGCAGGTTTGGAGCTGCAGAGTCCATCCACAGCGACCAAGGCAGAAACTTTGAGTCCTGTGTGTTCGCCACCATGTGTGAGAGGCTGGGTATGCACAAGACCCGCACTACTCCTCTCCATCCTCAAAGTGATGGCCTTGTGGAGCGCTTCAACAAAACGCTTGGACAGCAGCTGGCCATCGTCTCTTCCAAACACCAGCGTGACTGGGACAAGCACCTGCCTATGGTCCTCATGGCATGCCGCTCCGCTGTCCAAGACTCCACTTCCTGCACGCCTGCCCTCCTCATGCTGGGGAGAGAGATCCGCACCCCTGCGGAGATGGCGTTTGGTCGGCCCCTGGATAGCCCTCATGTTCCTCCGGGGCCGGAGTATGCCCGGAGACTCCAGGACCGCCTGGAGACAGCCCACACCTTCGCCAGAGAGCAGCTGGTGAATGCAGGTGTGAGGCAGAAAAGGAACTATGACGTGCACACCCGGGAAGGCACTTTGTGGCTGGGGAGCTGGTCTGGGTCTACAGCCCCTAAGGAAAAAAGACAGATGCCCCAAGTTGGACAGTCACTGGGTGGGACCCTGCAGTGTCCTGGAGAGGGTAGGGGAGGTTGTGTACCGGGTGCAGCTTCCTCCCAGGGGAGAAAGGTGGCACTGCACCGGGACAGGTTAGCCCCATACAGAGGGGCCTCTTCTCCCCAAACCCCAGGAACCCCCACAATTCCCCTCTCTGGCAATGACATTCTCCAGGCACCCACCCTCAGGTGCCGCAGACAAGGCTCCAGACAGCCCACTCCCCCTGTCTCCCCCCCTGTGTCACCGCGTGGTTCCCCAGAGCCACGGACTGTATTACCCGTTCCCGCTTCCTTGTCACCCATATCCCTGCCTTCATCCCCTGGGTCCCAGAGGGGCACTCTGCGACCATCACGGCCACGCAGGCAAAGGAGACCTCCGGGTCGCTTCAGAGACTTTGTTTGTTCCCTCGGGGACGAGGGACTTTGTGGTGGGGGGGCTGTGTAGCGACCCGCACAGACAGCTGTGTGTTATGTGTTAGGCTAGGAGGTGGTTGTGTTGTACTGACCAGTACCCGGTGTTGCGGGGTCCGACCTGTCAATCAACCTGCTATCTGCCAATCACGGGAATGCCTGGAATGTTCTGATGCCGGGCATCCTGGTGGTTGGCGGAGTGGCGTGGAGGGGGGTTGGGCAGGGGGGTGGAGCATTGGAAGTTAAGACCAGGTTCAGCCTTTGTTCTCTCTCTCTTACGTCTGGGTTTCACAAGAGAAGGTCACGATTGGCTTGTGGGTTATCTGTCATCTATTTGGCGTGTGCTACGGCCCAAACAGTAGCCTGTGTAAAGTTGGTGTAATAAACCGTCAATTCGTAAACTCAAGCCTCTGTCTGGACAATTGTTCATTTATGATCTCGTCAGGTCATTACAGTACTTTTATTCATGATTGTTTTCATTGGTTTTAACAACATGTACTTTTTAACAAATTGAAATGTAACTTTCAAATGCTGTGTTTTATGCCTTTATTGCCGTTTTTATGTGTATAAATGATGTAAAAAATGTATGAGCTGTTTTTAAAGGAAATGTGTAAATAAAACTTTTCCGAAAAAAGAAAAAAAAAATCTGTTCTTATAAGTTTAATATCTGATACGTCCCCTATCTGGGGACCATATATTAAATTGATTTTTGGAATAGGGAGATGGAATAGGGGCTTGCTCCGTCCACTCCACGCATCGACCTGGTATTGCAGTACCTCCAGGAACGGTGCACCCCCTTTCATTGTAAAGAGAAATCAGACAGAGGAAACAGAGTTGCTTCGTTGGTCTATATTGTATTTTCACATTGAGCAACTTCATTTCAATATCAATGATGGCTCGATAGTGCTGGTCAAATCGGTCACCGTTTTATTGACTACGATAGCTGTTGGGAATGGGGTGCGTTCATATAATAATAATAATATATGCCATTTAGCTGACGCTTTTATCCAAAGCGACTTACAGTCATGTGTGCATACATCCTACGTATGGGTGGTCCCGGGAATCGAACCCACTACCCTGGCGTTACAAGCGCCATGCTCTACCAACTGAGCCACAGAGTCATCTTCCAATCAAAGATTTTTCGTCACGTGCACGGGATACTTACTTGCAAACTTTCCTCAACAGTGCATAATCAAAAATATACACACATAGCTAAGTAATAAAGTAGTTAACATTTTTTTTTGTTATGATTGGAAATCTATACAGTAGAAGACTATACAGAATAAACTATGAAATGTGCTAAAGTAATGTACTGGTAACATGGACTGTCTGTTAGAGTTGCGTAAATTCAAATCTGGTATCAGGATAAATATAACAATGAGTCACCGATTTTATACTATGTATTTTTTATTAGCTAAGTAATAAATGGCAAATGCAACTTTCGTATATACGGGCTAACTGTAATACCACGCAGGGCAGAACAGAGAACTGACAGGATGTACGTAAACAGTATTCTTTATACTGTGATAGACAGTTCCAACCCGTCTGTTGGCCTATCACAGTAGAGACTGGGCGTGGTTTAAACTTGCTCAGCCTATTGCAGGCGCTCAGGCGGGTCGCCGCCTCTTGGCGCTTCTGTTGATAGATGTAACTTGCTTGTGAAAAACATCCAGGCTCTCATGCTCCATACCGTTATCTCGCACCTGGCTCCTGTTATCTAACAAAAGACCGCTTGTTCTCGCAACACCCCGCTCTGAATGTGCGCTATGTTGCATAACACATACATACATCCACACAAGCCAACAGCAGATAATATTCAATCATATATATGGTAATGGCTATAATGTAAAATACAGGATCCAACATGTCTCACAAGCAACTGTCTGTATGTATTAGTTTCTCTCAATCACATACAAGCATTTCTTTGGAACAATGTTGTCGATTTTCAAAACAGAGTCCACAAGACACACAACTTTTGCAAAACAGTAAATGCATTTCGAAAATGTTTTTTAAACACATAAAAACATTAATAAAAAATATATTGTACCGTCAAAATTGCAAATACATTCATCAAAATAACTGTACGCAAAAATGGGTCTCCGTACTACTTACCTTAGCTGACCCTGTAAAACAACTAACTGGTGTGTGACAGTAAACTTTTCTATATATGTTTTATTTGATTTGATTAATTCCTGTCTTACTTTGGGGTGATTTGTGTGTATCGTTTTGTACTGCAAGGTTTTACTGTATGGGAGGAACATGCACTGTTGGCGCTAGGAACATAAGCGCGATAACAACTGCAAAATACGTGTACGCGGTTCGCGACCAAAATGTTCTCGTCGGATTTGTTTGTCTCCAAATAGTTCACTCTGCCACTTCTCGCGATGTTAGAGAGAGGACGTACTTCCGGGTGAGGCACACAGATCACCTGGTGGAACACATTCCGGTTGGAACTGCGACTAGCGAAGCCTTTCTAGGAGATACGTTTGTTTCGGGCTTAAACTTGGTGAAAAAGCGTCAGAGATGCTTGTTTTATTTGAAACCGCTGCTGGTTATGCAATATGTAAAGTGAGTATTTAGCTAAAGTTATATTCTAATAATTTTAGATGGGTGCATGACAATTTTCAATCATTGAACCGGGTTCGCGGTGTAGCTAGCTAAATACGTTGTTTTCCTGGAGTAGCTAGATATTGTATTAAAATACAAAGTATTTCAATGTCAAGACCTGTTTAACATTGTTTATAGTACACATGGCTTCTCTATTTAGGTCGTCGTGGTAGTTCTCGCATGCAAACCTTTACCGCAACGAGGCCTTTTCATTCAACACGCTGCAGTTAAGCAAACCACGTTGCATGTGGCAAGTTACCTAGATCTGCTGGATATACAGATACTTTGCTACCTTGGACTTGGCTTTAGTAATTATGCAACTATTTGAACCCGTTCTATTTTCGAAGTTAAATAATTTATTTGTTGCCAATGTTTACCCAACATTTCAAATAGGCTTCTCTTCCAAGTTAGCATAACTGGTGCGTGGTACTTTGGAGGGACCGCGTGCTGACTTTCTCGTCACACATTACTGACGGGTTTTAATGACAACACATGTAAACCGAGTTGCGTTAATGCAATTAATGTATGGTATGCCCGTGTACTTGATAGAACTTTAAACCTTTTTTTGTTTCAGGTCCTCGATGAGTCAAAGCTCCAAGAGGTGGACAGTTTATGGAAGGAGTTCGAAACTCTGAGAAGAAGGCCAACAAAGTGTGAGTTATGTCCCCATGTCTGGAGAGAGGAGTGTTTAGATTCGAGGGGAATACGTTGTCAATGAACAGTAGTATTACACATTATCAGCATAAGGAACATGTTTCTGGAGTTGACAAATAACATGTCGCCACCATTTCTCCCTCCAGAGTGAAGTTGAAGCACTTTGAGAAATTCCAGGACACAACAGAGGCCTTGGCAGGTAGACAGAATACTTTCACCTCTCCTGTTGCTCACTATAGTTTACCAGTTAGTGCACACGGGCTGTCAGTCAAGGCTTCTGCATGCTTCAGCTAGGTGAACCAACAGTGTGTTTGCATACTCCCTTAATTAAAAGACCGTTGCTTGAAAAATGAGAAAAGCGGCAATAGTAGTTTGTCCAACTTGAGAAACCATAGCCAGTATACACTTCCTCAAACTAGTCAGAAATAATTGAAGATGGCATGTATTTTTCCTTTTATTTTTACAATTTTAAATCTACGTAAGCTGTTTGGTGCAGTATTTATGAAGTTTGAAAATGTGCATGGAAAACGAGTATCGTTTAAGTTTTTATTTTTTATTTTACCTTTATTTAACTACGCAAGTCTGTTAAGAACAAATTCTTATTTTCAATGACGGCCTAGGAACGAACAGTGGGTTAACTGCTTGTTCAGGGGCAGAACGACAGATTTGTACCATGTCAGTTCGGGGGTTTGAACTTGCAACCTTCCGGTTACTAGTCCAACGCTCTAACCGCTAGGCTACCTTACTGCCCCAAACATCCGGGGAAAACACCTGACCGAAGACCAAACAAACACGTTTCTGAAGATATGCACTAACTAACCCCAACTGTTTGGGATGGGAAGCATGCAGAACAGCAGTATTCCTCACTACAGCTGAGACCACAGCTAACCTTAACCATCATAACAAACACTGACAGCAGCCGGTTGTTGAACTCACCCCCTAACAATGTTGAGTCTATGAATAAATACATATTACTAATGCCCTGTGTCTAAATGTTGGAACTATAACAGTCCTTTGTATATGTAGTGTTTGTGGACACCCTGTCAAATTAGTGGATTTGGCTATTTTAGCCACATCCGTTGCTGACAGGTTTATAAAATCGAGCACACAACCATGCAATCTCCATAGACAAACAGTGCCGTCAGAGCAGCTCACAGATCACTGCACCTGATCATAGCCCATCTGTAAACAGCTACCTACCTCATCCCCATACTGTATTTATTTATCATCTCTAATTGCACATTAATCTTATGCACATCCACCATTCCAGTGTTTAATCACTATATTGTAATTGCTTTGCCACCATGGCCCATTTATTGCCGTACCTCCCTTATCTTAACCTCATTGCACTCACTGTATATATACTTTTTCTATTGACTGTTTTGTTTATTCCATGTGTAACTCTGTTGTGTCAAATTGCTATTCTTTATCTTGGCCAGGTCATAGTTGCAAATGAGAACTTGTTCTCAACTGGCCTACCTGGTTTAATAGAAGGGAAATATATATTTTTTATATTGGCAATAGAATGGCCTTACTGAAGAGCTCAGTCACTTCCAATGTGGCACCGTCATAGGATGCCTCCATTCCAACAAGTCTGTCTACCACGTTTCTGCCTTACTAGAGTTGCCCCTGTTATTGTGAAGTGGAAACGTCTAGGAGCAACAACGGCTCGGCTGCAACGTGGTAGACCATCAGGACACAGATGGAGTCCATGATCACTGGGCTGCCCCCTGGGAGATCAGCGCCATGTCTCTGGGACTGGCTCACAGGTAGGGTGGAACACAGACAACGCTTGGTGTTTTGGATTTATTAGGATCTCATTAAATGACGCCAACTAGTCTTATAACAAAAGACATTACAAACACTTTATAATTTACTCACATAAATATGTAGTGTGTGTTCCCGATGATTATATCATGCTGTCTGAAACCTGGTGTGGATTTCCTCAGCATTCGTCACTACCCCTGAGGCAGCACCTCCCTCTGTCGTATTCATAGAAGACCTGAAAGGCTGCTATGGCAGATCCTGACCTGTTTCTGTTTCCTCAGTTTGTCCCGCTACAAGCTGAAGTTCAGCCCTGACAAAGTGGATACCATGATCGTTCAAGCTATCTGTAAGTACCTCCTCTTAGACCAGGGATGGGCATCTTTGATGGGGGTGGGGGCCACAAACCTCACAAGGGGCCGCAACACATCTCACATAATTACCCCCCACCTTGCAAGCAAAACATTTTAGCGGCCCCCTCACGTGACAGTGAAGAGAATTTAACTTTTAGCGTTCATTTCCTACAATTCTACTATAGACTGTAGGCACATTAGTGCAGTTTTTAAGATGACTGATCAATGGGCCCTGGTCGGTAATTCGACTACTGTGATTGGTAAGTTAGTCGATCGGTTAACTTATCAATAACACAGTAAAACGCTGACAGGCCAATGAGGTGAGTTCTCTCCCCAGTACAGGGATGTGGGTCCGCGGGTCTACAGGAGGTGGGCCAGTGGAAGCCTGTTGCTCATCCCTGTCTTACTCTGTCCATGTGAAGGGACAACATAAAACAAGGATACTGTTATACAGACAAAGGAAACGCATAAAACACTTGATTATCTGTAGACAGGTGTGACTAGTATTATGGTCTGTAGACAGGTGTGACTAGTATTATGGGCTGTAGACAGGTGTGACTAGTATTATGGTCTGTAGACAGGTGTGACTAGTATTATGGGCTGTAGACAGGTGTGACTAGTATTATGGTCTGTAGACAGGTGTGACTAGTATTATGGTCTGTAGACAGGTGTGACTAGTATTATGGGCTGTAGACAGGTGTGACTAGTATTATGGGCTGTAGACAGGTGTGACTAGTATTATGGGCTGTAGACAGGTGTGACTAGTATTATGGGCTGTAGACAGGTGTGACTAGTATTATGGGCTGTAGACAGGTGTGACTAGTATTATGGGCTGTAGACAGGTGTGACTAGTATTATGGGCTGTAGACAGGTGTGACTAGTATTATGGGCTGTAGACAGGTGTGACTAGTATTATGGGCTGTAGACAGGTGTGACTAGTATTATGGGCTGTAGACAGGTGTGACTAGTATTATGGGCTGTAGACAGGTGTGACTAGTATTATGGGCTGTAGACAGGTGTGACTAGTATTATGGGCTGTAGACAGGTGTGACTAGTATTATGGGCTGTAGACAGGTGTGACTAGTATTATGGGCTGTAGACAGGTGTGACTAGTATTATGGGCTGTAGACAGGTGTGACTAGTATTATGGGCTGTAGACAGGTGTGACTAGTATTATGGGCTGTAGACAGGTGTGACTAGTATTATGGGCTGTAGACAGGTGTGACTAGTATGGGCTGTAGATGGGCTGTAGACAGGTGTGACTAGTATTATGGGCTGTAGACAGGTGTGACTAGTATTATGGGCTGTAGACAGGTGTGACTAGTATTATGGGCTGTAGACAGGTGTGACTAGTATTATGGGCTGTAGACAGGTGTGACTAGTATTATGGGCTGTGACTAGTATTATGGGCTGTAGACAGTGTGTGACTAGGTGTATTATGGTCTGTAGACAGGTGTGACTAGTATTATGGGTCTGTAGACACAGGTGTGACTGGTCTGTAGACAGGTTATGGTCTGTAGACAGACAGGTGTGACTAGTATTATGGTCTGTAGACAGGTGTGACTATGGTCTGTATTATGGTCTGTAGACAGGTGTGACTAGTATTATGGTCTGTAGACAGGTGTGACTGGTATTATGGTCTGGTGACTGTATTAGACAGGTGTGACTGGTATTATGGTCTGTAGACAGTGTGACTGACTGACTGGTATTATGGTCTGTAGACAGGTGTGACTAGTATTATGGTCTGTAGACAGGTGTGACTAGTATTATGGTCTGTAGACAGGTGTGACTGGTATTATGGGCTGTAGACAGGTGTGACTGGTATTATGGTCTGTAGGTTATGGTATTATGGTCTGTAGACAGGTCTGTGACTGGTATTATGGTCTGTAGACAGGTGTGACTGGTATTATGGTCTGTAGACAGGTGACTAGTATTATGGTGTGACTGGTATTATGGGCTGTAGACAGGTGTGACTGGTATTATGGTCTAGGTTGACTGGTATTATCTGTAGACAGGTGTGACTATGGTCTGTAGACAGGTGTGTATTATGCTGTAGACTGTGACTAGACAGGTGTGACTAGTATTATGGGCTGTAGACAGGTGTGACTAGTATTATGGGCTGTAGACAGGTGTGACTAGTATTATGGGCTGTAGACAGGTGTGACTAGTATTATGGTCTGTAGACAGGTGTGACTAGTATTATGCAGACAGGTGTGACTAGTATTATGGGCTGTAGACAGACTAGTATTAGGCTGTGACTAGTATTATGGGCTGTAGACAGGTGTGACTAGTATTATGGGCTGTAGACAGGTGTGACTAGTATTATGGGCTGTAGACAGGTGTGACTAGTATTATGGGCTGTAGACAGGTGTGACTAGTATTATGGGCTGTAGACAGGTGTGACTAGTATTATGGGCTGTAGACAGGTGTGACTATGGTATAGACAGGTGTGATGGGCTGTAGACAGGTGTGACTAGTATTATGGGCTGTAGACAGGTGTGACTATGGGCTGTATTATGGGCTGTAGACAGGTGTGACTAGTATTATGGTCTGTAGACAGGTGTGACTAGTATTATGGGCTGTAGACAGGTGTGACTAGACAGGTGTATTATGGGCTGTAGACTAGTATTATGGGCTGTAGACAGGTGTGACTAGTATTATGGGCTGTAGACAGGTGTGACTAGTATTATGGGCTGTACAGAAACCCAGACAGGTGTGACTAGTATTATGGGCTGTAGACAGGTGTGACTGTGTATTATGGGCTGTAGACAGGTGTGACATGGTGTGACAGGTGTGACTAGTATTATGGGCTGTAGACAGGTGTGACTAGTATTATGGGCTGTAGACAGGTGTGACTGGTATTATGGGCTGTAGACAGGTGTGACTGGTATTATGGGCTGTAGACAGGTGTGACTGGTATTATGGGCTGTAGACAGGTGTGACTGGTATTATGGGCTGTAGACAGGTGTGACTGGTATTATGGGCTGTAGACAGGTGTGACTGGTATTATGGGCTGTAGACAGGTGTGACTGGTATTATGGGCTGTAGACAGGTGTGACTAGTATTATGGGCTGTAGACAGGTGTGACTAGTATTATGGGCTGTAGACAGGTGTGACTGGTATTATGGTCTGTAGACAGGTGTGACTGGTATTATGGTCTGTAGACAGGTGTGACTAGTATTATGGTCTGTAGACAGGTGTGACTAGTATTATGGTCTGTAGACAGGTGTGACTAGTATTCAAATCAAATCAAATCAAATTTATTTATATAGCCCTTCGTACATCAGCTGATATCTCAAAGTGCTGTACAGAAACCCAGCCTAAAACCCCAAACAGCAAACAATGCAGGTGTAAAAGCATTAGTATTATGGTCTGTAGACCGGTGTGACTAGTATTATGGGCTGTAGACAGGTGTGACTAGTATTATGGGCTGTAGACAGGTGTGACTAGTATTATGGGCTGTAGACAGGTGTGACTAGTATTATGGGCTGTAGACAGGTGTGACTAGTATTATGTGTGACAGGTGTGACTAGTATTATGGGCTGTAGACAGGTGTGACTAGTATTATGGGCTGTAGACAGGGTGACTGGTATTATGGGCTGTAGACAGGTGTGACTAGTAGACAGGTGTGACTGGGCTGTAGACAGGTGTGACTAGTATTATGGACAGGTGTGACTAGTATTGTAGACAGGTGTGACTAGTATTATGGGCTGTAGACAGGTGTGACTAGTATTATGGGCTGTAGACATGGGCTGTAGACAGTGTGTGACTAGTATTATGGGCTGTAGACAGACTAGTATGGGCTGTAGACAGGTGTGACTAGTATTATGGGCTGTAGACAGGTGTGACTAGTATTATGGCTGTAGACAGGTGGACAAATTTATTTATATATGGGATATCTCTGTAGACAGGTGTGACTAGTATTATGGGCTGTAGACAGGTGTGACTAGTATTATGGGCTGTAGACAGGTGTGACTAGTATTATGGGCTGTAGACAGGTGTGACTAGTATTATGGGCTGTAGACAGGTGTGACTAGTATTATGGGCTGTAGACAGGTGTGACTAGTATTATGGGCTGTAGACAGGTGTGACTAGTATTATGGGCTGTAGACAGGTGTGACTAGTATTATGGGCTGTAGACAGGTGTGACTAGTATTATGGGCTGTAGACAGTATTATGGGCTGTAGACAGGTGTGACTAGTATTATGGGCTGTAGACAGGTGTGACAGGTGTGACTAGTATTATGGGCTGTAGACAGGTGTGACTAGTATTATGGGCTGTAACAGGTGTGACTAGTGTTTTGATCTGTGCAGCTCTGCTGGATGACCTGGACAAGGAGCTCAACAACTACATCATGCGCTGTAGGGAGTGGTACGGCTGGCACTTCCCTGAGGTGGGGAAGATCATCACTGACAACCTGGCCTACTGCAAGAGTGTCCGGAAGATAGGCGCTCGTACCAACGTGGCAACCACCGACCTGTCTGAGCATCTCCCGAGGAGGTGGAGGCAGAGGTCAAACTGGCTGCAGAGATCTCCATGGGAACGGAGGTGTCAGAGGAGGACATCGGCAACATCATGCACCTGTGTGACCAGGTGATAAAGATTACAGAGTACCGCACCCAACTGTACGACTATCTGAAGAACAGGATGATGGCTATCGCTCCCAACCTGACTGTCATGGTGGGGGAACTGGTAGGGGCACGGCTCATCTCGCACGCTGGTGAGTCATGATCTAACGGCCAATCACACAGCAGGAATCATTCACAACACAAAACAAGCAGTGATTATGATGACTATATGTCACAATCCTGATACCTGATGCTTTTCAGTCACTACCTCATCTGAGCTTGAATTAACTAACACCTTTTACCTGGACACCTGTAGTAGGCAGCTGGAAACGCCCCAACTGCTCCTAAATGCTCTGGTTCTCTCTGACAGGGTCCCTGTTGAACCTGGCCAAGCACCCGGCCTCCACAGTCCAGATCCTGGGAGCAGAGAAGGCCCTGTTCAGAGCCCTGAAGACGCGCAGAGACACGCCCAAATATGGTCTCATCTACCACGCCTCTCTGGTGGGACAGACCTCGGCCAAGAACAAGGGCAAGGTGAGGCTTTTGTTCCAGCCATCACTAGAAGTAGAATGTCTCTCCACTCTACAGTACTGCTGTCGTGTTCCAGGTGTGATCTAGTTCTAATCAGAATGGCTCTCCACACCACAGTACTGCTGTCGTGTTCCAGGTGTGATCTACTTCTAATCAGAATGGCTCTCCACACTACAGTACTGCTGTCATGTTCCAGGTGTGATCTAGTTCTAATCAGAATGTCTCTCCACAGTACTGCTGTCATGTTCCAGGTGTGATCTAGTTCTAATCAGAATGGCTCTCCACACCACAGTACTGCTGTCGTGTTCCAGGTGTGATCTAGTTCTAATCAGAATGTCTCTCCACACCACAGTACTGCTGTCATGTTCCAGGTGTGATCTAGTTCTAATCAGAATGTCTCTCCACACTACAGTACTGCTGTACTGATCTGTCAGAATGTCTCTGTTCCAGGTGTGATCTAGTTCTAATCAGAATGTCTCCACACTACAGTACTGCTGTCATGTTCCAGGTGTGATCTAGTTCTAATCAGAATGGCTCTCCACAGACTGCTGTCATGTTCTAACCACAGTACTGCTGTCATGTTCCAGGTGTGATCTAGTTCTAATCAGAATGGCTCTCCACACCACAGTACTGCTGTCGTGTTCCAGGTGTGATCTAGTTCTAATCAGAATGTCTCCACTCTACAGTACTGCTGTCATGTTCCAGGTGTGATCTAGTTCTAATCAGAATGTCTCTCCACACTACAGTACTGCTGTCATGTTCCAGGTGTGATCTAGTTCTAATCAGAATGTCTCCACTCTACAGTACTGCTGTCATGTTCCAGGTGTGATCTAGTTCTAATCAGAATGTCTCCACTCTACAGTACTGCTGTCGTGTTCCAGGTGTGATCTAGTTCTAATCAGAATGTCTCCACTCTACAGTACTGCTGTCGTGTTCCAGGTGTGATCTAGTTCTAATCAGAATCTCTCCACACTACAGTACTGCTGTCATGTTCCAGGTGTGATCTAGTTCTAATCAGAATGGCTCTCCACACCACAGTACTGCTGTTGTGTTCCAGGTGTGATCTAGTTCTAATCAGAATGTCTCTCCACAGTACTGCTGTCATGTTCCAGGTGTGATCTAGTTCTAATCAGAATGTCTCCACACTACAGTACTGTTGTCATGTTCCAGGTGTGATCTAGTTCTAATCAGAATGTCTCTCCACACTACAGTACTGCTGTCATGTTCCAGGTGTGATCTAGTTCTAATCAGAATGTCTCCACTCTACAGTACTGCTGTCGTGTTCCAGGTATGATCTAGTTCTAATCAGAATGTCTCTCCACTCTACAGTACTGTTGTCATGTTCCAGGTGTGATCTAGTTCTAATCAGAATGTCTCCACTCTACAGTACTGTTGTCATGTTCTAGTCAAGCTTCTTTCTCTCCTCTCAGATCTCCAGGATGCTGGCAGCCAAAGCATCTCTGGCGATCCGCTACGATGCCCTGGGAGAGGACACAAACGCTGAGATGGGAGTTGAGAACCGTGCCAAGCTGGAGGCCAGACTACGCCACCTAGAGGAGAAGGGAGTAAGTAGCTCTCTCTCTGCCCCTTACTTCTAGAGGCCCAAAACAACCAGCCCACATGAGATGCCAATCAGTGATGATGATGACTAATGTCAACAGTCCTGAAACTACCTGATGCTTTTCAGTCACTACCTCATCTGAGCTTGCATTAATAACCTCACTGGTGTACGTTGGACGCTAGTGTCCCACCTGGCCAACATCCAGGGAAATTGCAGAGCGCCAAATTCAAAAACAGAAATACTCATTATTTAAAAAATCTGAAAACATACAAGTGTTATACATAGTTTTAAATATGAACTTCTTGTGAATCCAACCACTGTCAGATTTAAAAAGGTCTTTACGGCGAAAGCATACCAATGTGATTATTTGAGAACATCGCCCAGCAGACAAATCATTACAAAACAGTCACCAGCTAAGCAGAGTTACACAAGTCAGAAATAGAGAGAAAATGAATCCCTTACCTTAGTGAAACCATGTGAAGATAATCAAAGACTTTAATTTATTCAATAAATGTTCCTTTTGTTCGATAGTCCCTATATCCACAAACCTCCGTTTTGTTTTCTTCAGTAATCCACGGCTCAAACAGTTACAACAGGCAGACAAAATATCCCAATTGTATCCGTCAAGTTCATAGAAACATGTCAAACAATGTTTTATTCAATCCTCAGTCATTCAGACTGCTCTTACTCCTGCTCTCGGGATTGAGCATGAAAAAGCTCTGACACTGTAGGGTCCAGTCATTCAGACTGCTCTTACTCCTGCTCTTGGGATTGAGCATGAAACAGCTCTGACACTGTAGGGTCCAGTCATTCAGACTGCTCTTACTCCTGCTCTCGGGATTGAGCATGAAAAAGCTCTGACACTGTAGGGTCCAGTCATTCAGGCTGCTCTTACTCCTGCATTTTTCAGAATAACAAACCTGAAACCATTTCTAAATACTGCTGACATCTCGTGGAAGGCATAGGGACTGCATAGCAACAGTCATAAGTCAACGGATACTGTAATGGCATTGTATAGAGAACTATACAACCAAAAATCTACTTCCAGGATGGATTTTTCTCAGGTTTTCGCCTGACAAATCAGTTCTGTTATACTCAGACATTATTTGAACCACTTTGGAAACTTTTGAGGGTTTTCTATCCAAATCTATGCATATCCTAACTTCTGGGACTGAGTAGCAGGCAGTTTAGTTTGGGCATGCCTTTCATCCAAAATTCCCGAATGTTGCCCCCTACCCTAGTGAAGTTAAACAGTGATATCCTGCTGGTCCCCTACTCTGCTGGTCCCCTACTCTGCTGGTCCCCTACTCTGCTGGTCCCCTACTCTGCTAGTTCCCTACTCTGCTAGTTCCCTACTCTGCTAGTCCCCTACTCTGCTAGTCCCCTACTCTGCTGGTTCCCTACTCTGCTAGTCCCCTACTCTGCTAGTCCCCTACTCTGCTGGTTCCCTACTCTGCTAGTCCCCTACTGTGGTCCCCTACTCTGCTAGTCCCCTACTCTGCTAGTCCCCTACTCTGCTAGTCCCCTACTCTGCTAGTCCCCTACTCTGCTGGTCCCCTACTCTGCTGGTCCCCTACTCTGCTGGTCCCCTACTCTGCTGGTCCCCTACTCTGCTAGTCCCCTACTCTGCTAGTCCCCTACTCTGCTGGTCCCCTACTCTGCTAGTCCCCTACTCTGCTAGTCCCCTACTCTGCTAGTCCCCTACTCTGCTAGTCCCCTACTCTGCTGGTCCCCTACTCTGCTAGTCCCCTACTCTGCTGGTCCCCTACTCTGCTAGTCCCCTACTCTGCTAGTCCCCTACTGCTGGTCCCCTACTCTGCTGGTCCCCTACTCTGCTAGTCCCCTACTGTGGTCCCCTACTCTGCTAGTCCCCTACTCTGCTGGTCCCCTACTCTGCTGGTCCCCTACTCTGCTGGTCCCCTACTCTGCTAGTCCCCTACTCTGCTAGTCCCCTACTCTGCTAGTCCCCTACTCTGCTAGTCCCCTACTCTGCTGGTCCCCTACTCTGCTAGTCCCCTACTCTGCTGGTCCCCTACTCTGCTGGTCCCCTACTCTGCTGGTCCCCTACTCTGCTGGTCCCCTACTCTGCTAGTCCCCTACTCTGCTGGTCCCCCTGCTGTCCCCTCTGCTGGTCCCCTACTCTGTCCCCTACTCTGCTGGTCCCCTACTCTGCTGGTCCCCTAGTCCCCCTCTGCTGGTCCCCTACTCTGCTGGTCCCTACTCTGCTACTCTGCTGGTCCCCTACTCTGCTGGTCCCCTACTCTGCTGGTCCCCTACTCTGCTGGTCCCCTACTCTGCTAGTCCCCTACTCTGCTAGTCCCCTACTCTGCTAGGTCTGCCCTACTCTGCTGGTCCCCTACTCTCTGCTGGTCCCCTACTCTGCTGGTCCCCTACTCTCTGCTGGTCCCCCCCTGGTCCCTCTGCTAGTCCCCTACTCTGCTGGTCCCCTACTCTGCTAGTCCCCTACTG
>NW_026290991.1:0-5000 GCF_023373465.1 Oncorhynchus keta
CTGGTGTGTTAACCAGGTGTGGTGTGTTAACCAGGTCTGGTGTATCTGGTGTGTTAACCAGGTGTGGTGTGTTAACCAGGTGTGGTGTGTTAACCAGGTCTGGTGTGTTAACCAGGTCTGGTGTGTTAACCAGGTCCGGTGTATTAACCAGGTCTGGTGTATTAACCAGGTCTGGTGTATCTGGTGTGTTAACCAGGTCTGGTGTGTTAACCAGGTCTGGTGTGTTAACCAGGTCTGGTGTGTTAACCAGGTCTGGTGTGTTAACCAGGTCTGGTGTGTTAACCAGGTCTGGTGTATTAACCAGGTCTGGTGTATTAACCAGGTCTGGTGTGTTAACCAGGTCTGGTGTGTTAACCAGGTCTGGTGTGTTAACCAGGTCTGGTGTGTTAACCAGGTCTGGTGTATTAACCAGGTCTGGTGTATCTGGTGTATTAACCAGGTCTGGTGTATTAACCAGGTCTGGTGTGTTAACCAGGTCTGGTGTATTAACCAGGTCTGGTGTGTTAACCAGGTCTGGTGTGTTAACCAGGTCTGGTGTATCTGGTGTATTAACCAGGTCTGGTGTATTAACCAGGTCTGGTGTGTTAACCAGGTCTGGTGTGTTAACCAGGTCTGGTGTGTTAACCAGGTCTGGTGTATTAACCAGGTCTGGTGTGTTAACCAGGTCTGGTGTGTTAACCAGGTCTGGTGTATCTGGTGTATTAACCAGGTCTGGTGTGTTAACCAGGTCTGGTGTATTAACCAGGTCTGGTGTATTAACCAGGTCTGGTGTGTTAACCAGGTCTGGTGTATTAACCAGGTCTGGTGTATTAACCAGGTCTGGTGTGTTAACCAGGTCTGGTGTGTTAACCAGGTCTGGTGTGTTAACCAGGTCTGGTGTGTTAACCAGGTCTGGTGTGTTAACCAGGTCTGGTGTATTAACCAGGTCTGGTGTATTAACCAGGTCTGGTGTGTTAACCAGGTCTGGTGTATTAACCAGGTCTGGTGTATTAACCAGGTCTGGTGTATCTGGTGTGTTAACCAGGTCTGGTGTGTTAACCAGGTCTGGTGTGTTAACCAGGTCTGGTGTATTAACCAGGTCTGGTGTGTTAACCAGGTCTGGTGTATTAACCAGGTGTGGTGTATTAACCAGGTCTGGTGTGTTAACCAGGTCTGGTGTATTAACCAGGTGTGGTGTATTAACCAGGTCTGGTGTATTAACCAGGTCTGGTGTATTAACCAGGTCTGGTGTATCTGGTGTATTAACCAGGTCTGGTGTATCTGGTGTATTAACCAGGTCTGGTGTGTTAACCAGGTCTGGTGTATTAACCAGGTGTGGTGTATCTGGTGTGTTAACCAGGTCTGGTGTGTTAACCAGGTGTGGTGTGTTAACCAGGTCTGGTGTGTTAACCAGGTCTGGTGTATCTGGTGTGTTAACCAGGTCTGGTGTGTTAACCAGGTGTGGAGTGTTAACCAGGTGTGGTGTGTTAACCAGGTCTGGGTCAGGTGTGGTGTGTTAACCAGGTGTGGTGTGTTAACCAGGTCTGGTGTGTTAACCAGGTCTGGTGTGTTAACCAGGTCTGGTGTATCTAGTGTGTTAACCAGGTCTGGTGTGTTAACCAGGTCTGGTGTATCTGGTGTGTTAACCAGGTCTGGTGTATTAACCAGGTGTGGTGTGTTAACCAGGTCTGGTGTGTTAACCAGGTGTGGTGTGTTAACCAGGTCTGGTGTGTTAACCAGGTGTGGTGTGTTAACCAGGTGTGGTGTGTTAACCAGGTGTGGTGTATTAACCAGGTCTGGTGTGTTAACCAGGTGTGGGTGTATTAACCAGGTCTGGTGTGTTAACCAGGTGTGGTGTGTTAACCAGGTCTGTGTGTTAACCAGGTGGTGTAACCAGGTCTGGTGTGTTAACCAGGTCTGGTCTGTGTATTAACCAGGTCTGTGTGTTAACCAGGTGTGGTGTGTTAACCAGGTGTGGTGTGTTAACCAGGTCTGGTGTATTAACCAGGTCTGGTGTGTTAACCAGGTGTGGTGTATTAACCAGGTCTGGTGTATCTGGTGTATTAACCAGGTCTGGTGTGTTAACCAGGTGTGGTGTATTAACCAGGGCTGGTGTGGTGTGTTAACCAGGTCTGGTGTGTTAACCAGGTCTGTGTGTATTAACCAGGTCTGTGGTGTATTAACCAGGTGTGGTGTGTTAACCAGGTGTGGTGTGTTAACCAGGTGTGGTCTGTTAACCAGGGTGGTGTGTGTTAACCAGGTCTGGTGTGTTAACCAGGTCTGGTGTATTAACCAGGTCTGGTGTGTTAACCAGGTCTGGTGTGTTAACCAGGTCTGGTGTGTTAACCAGGTCTGGTGTATTAACCAGGTGTGGTGTATTAACCAGGTGTGGTGTATTAACCAGGTGTGGTGTGTTAACCAGGTCTGGTGTATTAACCAGGTGTGGTGTATTAACCAGGTGTGGTGTATTAACCAGGTGTGGTGTATTAACCAGGTGTGGTGTATTAACCAGGTCTGGTGTGTTAACCAGGTCTGGTGTATTAACCAGGTCTGGTGTATTAACCAGGTCTGGTGTATCTGGTGTGTTAACCAGGTCTGGTGTGTTAACCAGGTCTGGTGTGTTAACCAGGTCTGGTGTATTAACCAGGTCTGGTGTTAACCAGGTCTGGTGTATTAACCAGGTCTGGTGTGTTAACCAGGTCTGGTGTGTTAACCAGGTCTGGTGTGTTAACCAGGTCTGGTGTGTTAACCAGGTCTGGTGTATCTGGTGTATTAACCAGGTCTGGTGTGTTAACCAGGTCTGGTGTGTTAACCAGGTCTGGTGTGTTAACCAGGTCTGGTGTGTTAACCAGGTCTGGTGTGTTAACCAGGTCTGGTGTATCTGGTGTATTAACCAGGTCTGGTGTATTAACCAGGTCTGGTGTGTTAACCAGGTCTGGTGTGTTAACCAGGTCTGGTGTGTTAACCAGGTCTGGTGTATTAACCAGGTCTGGTGTGTTAACCAGGTCTGGTGTGTTAACCAGGTCTGGTGTGTTAACCAGGTCTGGTGTGTTAACCAGGTCTGGTGTATTAACCAGGTCTGGTGTATTAACCAGGTCTGGTGTATTAACCAGGTCTGGTGTATTAACCAGGTCTGGTGTATTAACCAGGTCTGGTGTGTTAACCAGGTCTGGTGTGTTAACCAGGTCTGGTGTATTAACCAGGTCTGGTGTTAACCAGGTCTGGTGTATTAACCAGGTCTGGTGTATTAACCAGGTCTGGTGTGTTAACCAGGTCTGGTGTGTTAACCAGGTCTGGTGTGTTAACCAGGTCTGGTGTATTAACCAGGTCTGGTGTATCTGGTGTGTTAACCAGGTCTGGTGTGTTAACCAGGTGTGGTGTGTTAACCAGGTGTGGTGTATTAACCAGGTGTGGTGTATTAACCAGGTCTGGTGTATTAACCAGGTGTGGTGTATTAACCAGGTCTGGTGTGTTAACCAGGTCTGGTGTATTAACCAGGTGTGGTGTATTAACCAGGTCTGGTGTATTAACCAGGTCTGGTGTATTAACCAGGTCTGGTGTATCTGGTGTATTAACCAGGTCTGGTGTATCTGGTGTATTAACCAGGTCTGGTGTGTTAACCAGGTCTGGTGTATTAACCAGGTGTGGTGTATCTGGTGTGTTAACCAGGTCTGGTGTGTTAACCAGGTGTGGTGTGTTAACCAGGTCTGGTGTGTTAACCAGGTCTGGTGTATCTGGTGTGTTAACCAGGTCTGGTGTGTTAACCAGGTGTGGAGTGTTAACCAGGTGTGGTGTGTTAACCAGGTCTGGGTCAGGTGTGTGTTAACCAGGTGTGGTGTGTTAACCAGGTCTGGTGTATTAACCAGGTCTGGTGTGTTAACCAGGTGTATCTAGTGTGTTAACCAGGTCTGGTGTGTTAACCAGGTCTGGTGTATCTGGTGTGTTAACCAGGTCTGGTGTATTAACCAGGTGTGGTGTGTTAACCAGGTCTGGTGTGTTAACCAGGTGTGGTGTGTTAACCAGGTCTGGTGTGTTAACCAGGTGTGGTGTGTTAACCAGGTGTGGTGTGTTAACCAGGTGTGGTGTGTTAACCAGGTCTGGTGTGTTAACCAGGTGTGGTGTATTAACCAGGTCTGGTGTGTTAACCAGGTGTGGTGTGTTAACCAGGTCTGGTGTGTTAACCAGGTCTGGTGTGTTAACCAGGTCTGGTGTGTTAACCAGGTCTGGTGTGTTAACCAGGTCTGGTGTGTTAACCAGGTGTGGTGTGTTAACCAGGTGTGGTGTGTTAACCAGGTGTGGTGTATTAACCAGGTCTGGTGTGTTAACCAGGTGTGGTGTGTTAACCAGGTGTGGTGTATCTGGTGTATTAACCAGGTCTGGTGTATTAACCAGGTGTGGTGTGTTAACCAGGTGTGGTGTATTAACCAGGTCTGGTGTGTTAACCAGGTCTGGTATATTAACCAGGTCTGGTGTGTTAACCAGGTGTGGTGTGTTAACCAGGTGTGGTGTGTTAACCAGGTGTGGTGTATTAACCAGGTGTGGTGTGTTAACCAGGTCTGGTGTGTTAACCAGGTCTGGTGTATTAACCAGGTCTGGTGTGTTAACCAGGTCTGGTGTGTTAACCAGGTCTGGTGTGTTAACCAGGTGTGGTGTATTAACCAGGTGTGGTGTATTAACCAGGTGTGGTGTGTTAACCAGGTCTGGTGTATTAACCAGGTGTGGTGTATTAACCAGGTGTGGTGTGTTAACCAGGTGTGGTGTGTTAACCAGGTGTGGTGTATTAACCAGGTGTGGTGTATTAACCAGGTGTGGTGTGTTAACCAGGTGTGGTGTGTTAACCAGGTCTGGTGTATTAACCAGGTCTGGTGTATTAACCAGGTCTGGTGTATTAACCAGGTCTGGTGTGTTAACCAGGTCTGGTGTGTTAACCAGGTCTGGTGTATTAACCAGGTCTGGTGTATTAACCAGGTGTGGTGTGTTAACCAGGTGTGGTGTATCTGGTGTATTAACCAGGTCTGGTG